>NW_021940534.1:7573007-7615200 GCF_001715985.3 Manacus vitellinus
AAGAGACTCTATAACACTTCTCTCTTCCTACCTAGAGATTTCTGAGTCAAACACCTACTAAGGCTGGCACCTCACTGTAAATGCTGGGCTGCGGTTTACCTTACCTACATCAGAAATAAATACCCAGAGGCAGCAGCGTCCTGATATGATGTCCTTTTGCCCTGCAGTGCCAGACCAAAGGTGGTTCTGCCCTGTAAAAAGTACCTATTTTCCAAGAAAGGTCCTTTTCCCGACCACGTCCCACCACCCGATTGCCTTCACCCCGTGCCGGGATGTGTATTGAAAGAAGATGGTGAAAGATTTAATTTTCCTTTGGGAGATGCAATTACAGCAGAAATACTGCAGGAGAGGCACACTCTCAGACTCTGGCTTCTCAGTATCTCATTATTTATTACAAATGTAGCAAACATTGGGAGTCTACAACCAGCTTAGAGTGCTCATAAATTAGAGGCTGTAGGACTACTTTGGGGGGAGAAAAAAAGGAAAAGAAAGAAAATCGAGATCCAGATTTGCAGACGTCTTCCTTGAGGCATGGGGGAAATAGGAGGCAGAGAGTAGATTCGGGGTGATTTTCGATAACACAAACGTGGAGAGAAAAGGTCCTCCCTCCCCCTCCTCAGGTGGGGCCATGGGACGGGTCCTGTCCTGGCGACAAAAACCGGTCCAGTTCCCGTGAAGAAGGGAATTGAAAGGAAAAGGGAAAACGTGAGGGAATTGCTGGAAAATATCCTGAGGAAAGATAATCCCTTCTATGTCTATAAAGCCCTGGCCATGCATGAGGGCTCCCTCCCGCCGCCCTGCTGCGGGTCGGTGCGAGGCACCCGGGAGGGACCAAGAGGAGAAGATGCTCCTTTTCTCCTTCTCCTATTCCTTCTTCTTCTCAGTCTCCTCCTCTCTTCCTGCCTCTGCAGTAAGGGCTCGCTCCCGCCCCGGGGGATCCCTCCGGAGGGTTTCTAACGCCGCACTGGGACCCTCCAGGATACCGCCTCCTGCCTGGGAAAAGCAGTGCCTTTCCCACCCCCGCCTGCCCGCTCCCACCGGTGACGAAAAACCCTCGAGACGAGCCCGGTGGGCTTCTAAGCTAGCTTCTGCCAGCCGAGGGGTCCACGTCCTCTCCCCACTTCACTCAAAGACCCCTCCGCCAGGAACCCAGCAAAGCAATTCTTGCACCACCCCGCTCGGGCTGGTGCCGAAGGCGGGGTTGGGGAGGGGGGGACACCCGAAACCACAGCCAGCGGCTCCTCCCCGCCGGGCGCCAGCCTCCCTTCAAGGCATGCCCCGCTCAGCTCAGCCGTCGGGAGGTGGGGGCGGCGGCCCGAGGGGGCGGCCCCCTCCCCGGGAAGGTGGGCGCGTGCCTGTTCTGATGCCGGCTGCTCTCCCCTCCTGCAGGTACTGGGATGATTTCCACGCCTGCACCCTCACAGCGCTCACTGACTGCCAGGAAGGAGCGACAGACCTCTGGGAGAAACTGAGACGGGAATCCAAAAACCTCGATTTCCAAGGCAGCTTATTTGAACTGTGCGGAGGCGGCAGCGGCGCGGCACCGTCCCTCCTCCCGCCGGCCTTGCCCCTGCTCCTTGCGGCTCTGTGGGCCGCCCTAGTGACCTGGCTGCCTTTCTAGGGGGGCGAGCACACTCACACCCACACCTTCTCCATGTGCTGGATCTATAGAGGAAGTGTCCATCCGTTGCTTTGGGGACGTTGTGCTTTTCTGTGGTTGATGATGATGATGATGGTGGTGGTGGTGGCTGATGATGGTGAAACACCCATGTAGGACTGTGGAAGCGTTCTCCCTTTATTTTTTTTGTGTTTTATTTGCCAAATGTTACCAAACAGGCAGCGGCGGGCAGCCCAAATCGGACCTCAGCTTTACTAACGCTTCGAATCAAAAATAGAAACAAAAAATAAAGAAACAAACTCGAGCCCTCGTTGCGCAAAAGCAATCTCAGGAACGGCTCTGGGCCACCTACTGCTAAGGCTGTAACCGGCCGGGTACCTCCCGGCGAGCCACGGGCTCCGCTAAAAATGTGGCAGTGTGCGAGGCGAGAACAAAAACCGCAGACAGAAAAAGGCACTGGCGATAAATCCAAGGTAGATGTCCACGTGTGAAGCATATGGTGAATAATTCACAATCTCTCATCTTTCCTCCACAGTCGCTTGTTTTTTTTGGTCATTCCACTGCAAAAAAATTTAAAAAATAAATAAAAAAGAACATTTTTCCTCAAGGGGAAAAGAGCGAGAGAGGGAGAGAAAGAGAGGGAAACGAACAGTTAAGAAAGGAAGGAAGGAAGGAGCAAGCAAAAGAAAGACGTGTCTAAATGCCCGGAGGAGTGAAGGGATGCTGCTAACATCTCTGAGAGTTTACCTTTACTTGCTGTTCGAAGGCATCTTTCCGAATTCACTGCCTTTAATTTTTTCCTCCTCTTTGTTTTAGATGTTACACATACCAGTAAAATACCTGAATATCCAACCGTAGAGATCACAAAAAGGGGGCTTAAATGTAAACCTAAAGGAAAAAAAAACACACAGAACAACAGCGAAATGATTTTGAAAAAAAAAAAAAGAGTCTTGATTTTAAAAGAGATGAAATATGTAATTTAAACAAAAGTTTATTATAAAGTCAATTCAGCAAAAAAAAAAACCAAACAAAAAAAGATTTGCTACAAAGTATAGACAGAAGTATAAAATAAAAATTATTGTTTGAAATGAGGGTGTCGTCCTTTTTATAAAATATGCCTAGAATATCTTGGAAAGGACAGGGCTTTTAAGGCAAGGAAGTCTAAATCCTGAACTCATCCCTTGACGAACATGGCAATTTCAGTTCAAACAAGGACAGGGTGGCTGAGTCGCTTAGTCGGAGCCTTTCCGCTTTTTTTTTTTTTCTTTTCTTTCTTTTTCCCCCCCTTCATTTTTCTCTTAAAAATACGCTGCAAATCCTCCCACCCTCCTCCTCCTCTCGAAGCCGCGAACCGCAGCACCCTCGTTTCCCAGCCGCCCGGGACTGGCGAAGGGAGCCCCCCGCAGAGGAGGGGGCGGACGGCGCGGCTCTCCCGCGGGCGCGGAGCCGTGCAGAGCCCCGACGGAGGGAAGGCAGCAACCACCATTAAGGAGGAGGCTGCCGAGCCGGAGCCGGGGCGCAGAGGAGCCCTTTCATAATTAATAAGGCAGCTCAGCCGAAGAAGCAAGGGGAAGGGGGGGACGGGGTATTGATTTCGCAGCAGAAGCTGCTCTAACCTCGGCTATTTATAGGCGCCCGATGCCTTTATAAAGAAATGCACATCAAAGAGTAAACACGTCCTTTTTACTTATAAAGCAAGAGCCCAGCTGGCGACCGGGGGTGGGTGGGGGGGCGAGTGGGTGATGGGGAGGTAGGGGCCACGAGTTGGTGCGAGGTGATTTATTCCAGTGGGGAGCCGATCCCTGTGCAATAGCTCTCTTTACCAATGTGTAGGGTGGCAGGGACTCTCCTTCGTCCCCTCTCCCCTCCCTTCCCAAGGTCCGCAATGTAATGTGTAAGCAATAGCAAATGTAACAGTTCATAAATCAAACAGTGGGTCGCAAGCCAATCTGCATTTCCCAAACGAATTGAATCCCAGCAACGAATGTGCTCAGGAACTGGAGCCAGGCGCCTTTACCACTGGAAGCAATGTTGATTTTTTAATGATAAAATACATTATGCGTGTGTTAGGGGGGCTTTGCAGAGCTCAGCCTCGCTTCGTCAGACACAGGTCTGCTGGAATTTCGTTTTCTTTTGGCCTCCCGCTAGACTCAGTCCCCACCACCACCAAAGAAAAAGGAAAACCCTGGAGAGTAGAGCTTTGTTTAAATGGTTTGGGTTATTTTCCCTCCCCACAGAGGATACAGACCTAAATTGATTTTTCTGTGCACATCTCTGTATTCATGAGGTCAGGCGCTGCTGTTATGGTTTCCTGTAGCACGAAATGACAGATGCCGAGGAGAGACGGAAGAGAGAGCCCTTGCTGGGGCACGGAGAGCTCCGCAGCCTGTTGGCTACGCCGGCCGGGCTCCGGGGACCCTTGCCGGCGGCAGCCCCGCTCCGCCCCGGGGTGCCCGGGCGCACGTCCCGCCCGCTGCCGGCATTCCCGACACCGCCCCCGCCTTCCCGGCTGCTGGACGGTGCCCGTCCGTCGGAGAAAGGTGGAAGGGAGCCTCCCAGCTTTCCCTCTCACCCCTCAGAAGAAAACTGAAACGCCATAATAAGGGGGCGATTTCCAGCTCATTAGAGGACTCGAGTTATCTTCGCGTGAGGTTCAATTACTAATGGATAATCTCTCCGTAATTAGCACATCCCCCAATTAGCCCTCCATCGAGGAGGATAATAAACGGTGGCAAGCCGGGGAAAAACAGCCCAGCGGGTTGAGAAGGAGCCCTGTGGTCTTGCCCGGGCCCCTTCCCTCCCCTCCTGCCTCCCCCTGGACTCTCCTGTCTGGGGCCTCTAATTGTCGGGTGCCACCGGGCCTCCCGGGCTAGCCTAGCAGCACCCCGGGATTTCCCGCACAGACAGCAGGAAGTGTACCAAACCCCGGTCCCGCCGGCTCAGCTCCTCCTGGGCAACCGGCAAGCGAGGCTCTCCCCGAACACAATCAACAAACTCCCCCTCACCTTCCCCCGTTCATTTTATAAGAGCCCCTCAACGCGCGAGGCATTGGTTGTTCCCTTTCCTGCCCCTTTCAGGGGTTCTTTCTGAAGCCTGCGAGCAATAGTCGATTTTATTTATTTATTTATTTATTTATTTATTTTGCCCCCAGGGGTGGTTGCTCTGCCTTGCCTTGTTGTGTGGCCAAGGAAACATGAGCCGTCCGCCAAGTCCCAGAAAGGGACTGAGTGTACTGGATTTGCCTCCTGCCGCCTTGCACCTGTAGGGTTTGTAAGGGCTGCGGGGGAAGGCTGAGGTGTCGCTTGCCAGGCTGGTCCCACTGCCCCAGGCAGCAGCTGCTGTAGCAAGAGCTGGAAGAGGTTCAAACTTCTGAACATCCCTTCTTAACTCCTGGGCAAACGTGAGGTGGTGAACTAGAGAGGGGGAAAAAATGCAACAGAAAAGTATTTAAATGTTGACAGAGACCACAGTAAAATTATCGCCTACTAAAAAAAAAAAAAAAGCACACACACACACACACAAAAGCATAAATGCAGATCAACAGGGGAAAAACCCATAGCCGGAACAAAAAAACAAGCCAGTGCATTTCTAGCTGGCTGGATAATCGGGAAGCCTTGCAGCCATTGCGGCTCTGCCTGCCCTAATTCCTGTCCCCAGCTCCGACTGAGCAACCGCAGCCCCGCAGTCCCCGGAGGGCCGCGGGGAGCTGGCTCCTTCCCCGGCAGCACTGGATGCACCCGTGCTTGGCAGGCGGCTGCTCACCTCCTGCCTCCCCCTTTCCCCCTTTTAGCAGCCTGGCTGAGCCCTGGAGGCAGGGCTGCGCCTTGCCCCTGCCGGGGCTGCCCTCTGCCACGGCGAGACCGTACCAGCACTGGGCTGAGGTGGTGGTGGTGGTGGTCGATTCTTTTTGCTTTATAGGGGGGAAAAAAAAAGTCCTTTCCCATCTGTTCAAAGGCTGTAACAGGGAGATGGAGCAGGCCTGTGCTGGAAGAAAAAGCTTGAGCACAAATATACAGAACTGAGGAAAACCTATATATGAATGGTAGTGAAGGCAGACTGGTTGGTGCTTACAGAGGGAGCAGGGGGAGGTATGGTATAAAAGTAAGCTGCAGTACTCACTTCACAGGACTTTCTGGTGACTATGTCTATGTTTCAGAAGCAGCAGCCAGATACTGTTGGTCCCTGGCTCATTTGCACAGTCTAGGGATGAGTGGATTGGTGACTCTTCCAGCCCACTTCCTCTTCAGGACCCTTTTTAAATCTGTGCCATTGCTGTCCTACCCAGTGAAACCCAGCAGATTCTGTGAAGGGCTGACAACCTAAGGAGAAAGAGGCCAGTTCAGCCTTCCTATTCATCAGGGCTGATTAATTAATGATTAGTGCCATTAGGTGTACTACAGCAGTGCCTGAGGGCCCCAATTAAAGGAAAGTGAGCTTGTTAAATCCAGAAAGCCAGATTCTCCCTCTGTTACTCCTGCCTGATGCAGAGGTAGTGTCCCCAGGGTGGGCAGCAAGAATAACCCCGGCTTTCTAGGTATGCAGCCTCTGTGCCTTTCCCCCTCACTCCTCCCACTTTTCCCTCTCCTTCACCTTAGCTGCAGATCCTGCCTACAGGGTGCTGCAGAGAGAGGCTAGTGCAGGAGTTGGCTACCAGGACTCGCAGGAGGAGGTGGCAAATCAGGTTATTTTTCTGAGCCACTTCATTTTTCATCACGAGTGGGTTTGGGTGGTTTTTTTTGGTTTATTGGTTTTTTTGGTAGGTTTTTTTTTTGGCAGGGTTGGGGGCAGGCAAAGTGATAAGGACTGCAGAGGAGTCTGTTACAAAATCAGATACGATTTTAGCTGTCTGAAAGAGTTCCTTTAGGCTACAGGCAGCTGATGATCAATGGTGCTGCTGGCAAATGTGCTTCCAGCTGGCTGCTGCCTCTCTTGAGGGACAGTTTCAACCCAAGGCTCATTGCAATCGTGACACCACAAGGGGCTTTCATTTACTTTGGGCTAAGGATCTTCTGCTGCCCAGTTCCACCAGCGCGAAGAAAAGCTGGAGGTGATGTGGGAGAGTGACAACAGCACTGTTATTGGTGAGTTATTGGTTGTTCCTTTCCCCTCAGATTCCCATGGTGGGTCTGTGTAAAAGATTTCGCTCAAAGCCCCATACTCCTGAACTGTGGGTTTGCTAACAGATGGGCAGATTGTGCTAGCATAGGCTTTGCCTTTCAGGAGTTACTGAAAAAATAGGTTTAAGTGCTTTAAATTATCAGAAACCCAGCCTGTGGCCTGTGGCCTAGCTTTTTAGGCTTTATTGTTTGTTTTATTTTGTTTGTTTGCTTATCTCCAAAGCTGATATAAAACAAAGACTGAAACAGCCTCCCGAAGGTCAAGGTGAGACTGACCATCATCTGAGTGCTGATATTCACCAGCAGCAATAAATCCTTGTTCCCAGGTGCTGGAAGTCTCTTCAGCTAGAAAAACAACATTACTGCAGGGGCAAACTCCCGGCCTTTACACAGCCATTCTTTGGGAAAAAGTATCGCCTGAAGTCAATATGCATTCTGCCTAGGTAAGGATTTTGTATGCTCGGTTTTACCTGAAACAGGAATGTTATTCAAATATGAACTCCAGGTTCATGCTACCAAAATACAAAGTGCTTGCCTGTGCATCATGCTTTGCACCTTCAGGTTTCTTGGCTATCATACCAGTTTATTAAGGACTGTGAAAAACTTACTAAATCTCTCAAGCATCAAAGATCAAATCTGCAGGGCACCTTTTTTGCTGTGAAGCAGCCTCAAGAGTGGATGGGCAGTGTGTCCTTCAATACCACTTTAATACCACCATTTTTTTTAACACTTTGGAAACTACTGGATATTCAAATTGACGGAGGGAACAAAAAAACCAAACCTCAGTCAACCAAACTAGAAAAAAAAAAAAAGAGACATAAGAAAGCATAAGAAGGAAGCAACCACTTATATTGATAGGAGTTGTTTTAAACAGATTTATCCCACCTTAAACCATCTATTTTGCTGCAGGCACTGTCGGTAAGTTTCCTTTAGGTACATGGTATAATTCTGCCAAATACACCTCTTCAAGAGTCAAATCATGTGTCTAGTATAGCGTCTCTCTTTGTCAGAACTTCTAATAGTAGTGTCATAAGTACAAGAAGTTTTACAGTACATTGCCAGTTTGGTGTTTATGCTTCTTTTAATGCATTGTGTTTTCACTGGATAGTGTAGGAGGTTTTTTCCATTCCTGTGCTCCCTTGGGGCACTTTCAATTTTCCAGTCCCCTGGCACAAGCTGCCTTTTGCAAAGGAACAATTCCTGTAAAGCCATTGCCTCATTTTGTTTCCCATATTCTAAGAAATCCTTAAATTATGTTGTCAAATAAAAAATCCAGAACATATTTCGTTGGCATGGAACACTGGTCACATTAGTTTTGCAACGCCTCATTGAAGGACCCAATATGTCAGAAAATTGTCCTAAGCTTTGTTTTTTATTGAGGCTTAATAGGTGCCCTTGTCCCTTTTACTAGATCTGTGATGCAAGGCTTGGCTTTATTCTGTTGCCAAGACATTTCATTTGATCTTTTTCACCTTTACTTCTAGTGTCTATTGAATGGGAGTAGCACTTTGAGACATTTGATGGGTGAAAAATGCTATATGAGGAGGTAGGCATTATTAATTAGAACAATCATTTTATCTTTTAGCTTTCATCAGAAGAAAAATGCCTGGACTGAAGTGACAACAACAAATAATAGGTAAAGGATGCTTCCCTGTGGCTTCATAGATCTGCTGTGTAACAGAAAACAATCAGCCCTGGGTGCCCAAGAGCTGTGGTTCACATCTCCCCCTGAAGAAGCCCCATCTTAAAGGATGGTGTAGCATACCACCCTAATGCAGATGCTGCTTTGCAGGCATTTCTGGCTGTGAATTTCAGGCTGCGCCCTTGGCTAAGCTGTTGAGGACAAGTTGCAATACCTGCCCTTCTTGAAGAGATCCCAGTCCATTTTCAGCCATGTCTCTCACTTCTTGCAAGCTCCTTGTTTTGCTGTGCATCAAAGGTTCATTTAATTATCTTCCCTCTCTTTTCTTTAGGTGTTGGTGATTTGCACTCTCTCCACCTAAATCAGATATCTGGCACATCAATACCTAGAAGGCTTAGGAGAAGAAGAAAACATCAATATTTCACTGAACACACAAAGTCGCACAACTCCCCACAACTCCCAGTCTCCATTTTAATGTCCACCGTGGTTAGTTTGTTTTGGTCTTTTTCTGTCAGATGACTGATTTCAGTTTCTCTTTGAATCCCATCTGTGTGAATAGCTTGTTTTTCTCCCTAGCAAGTGTTAACAAGGAACTGCAAGGATTTTGTTCAGGCTCACCAGTCAGGCAACCCTGAGGTGGCTGACTTCTAGGAAAAGCCACAGCAGGAACAAGCGAGAGCCAGCCTACGCACCAGGCACAGCTTTTGCTGGTCTTTAGTTTATGTTCCAACTCGTGCTTGTGTTAAATGAATCGCCGTTAGCAACTGCGATACAGACAAACACAAGGAAGAACAAGCTGGACGCTTTATCACGGAGCTATGCTTGGAAGTGATGGCCCATTGTAACGCAGACTCACCCACCACAGTGGAGCTGTTCCAGCTCACGGCAATTTGGGACTCGCTGCTCTCACTTTAGCCCATGCTCTGAAGTTCCTGATCTTATCCTTTATGTGAACTAGATCATGCAAATGGGGGCACCGGAGTCGCAGGGAAGTTGAGTAGAGTTCCGCACGAGCACTGGTGTGAGAAGGAGCAGCAATTAGCTCTAAACTCACTCTGCCGGCCTGTCGTTTCCGAGCTCTGCCCCTGCTGCTCTGTAACTGGAAGACTTTCGCTCTAGAAGATGGGGAGAAGAACATTTTGCTCATGCTCATATTAATCAAGTCGTCTTATGAGCTACTGAATCTGTGAAATTGTATCTCCCGTGGAGTTCAGTGGTAATGACTGTCTCTGATGTGGACTCTCTGGTGTCTAATAATACAGTTTTGTTTCTGCAGTGGATGCACTCCTAGCATTTTTTCTCCTCTGTCTTCCTGCTTCCACAGCACTTGTAGGCAGTTTAAACCTTTGAAACTTCTTTCCCCTGTCAAGTTTGATCAAACTCAGCTCACAAGCTCAAAAAATTATTTAGGAGGGACTGACTGGCACTTGCACAAGACAGTGTGATCTCATAAGCTTCCTTTCCTTGGGAAACTAGGCTACCAACCTAGCAACGGGGGAAAAAAATGCCATCCTGCTAGCAAAAAGGACCTAAACACTTGGAGGAAAGAGGAGAGATGGGAAAGTGAAGCTGTTTTGAAGGGAAAAAAATAACTGCCTTGTGGTTGCAGAGCTCTCGCACACTTAAAGGGCCAACCTTGGAGACACATGCTGGAGAAAATGTTCTCCAGGAGATGATAAATTCTCTCGTGAAAATTGGTAAGGGAGAGAAATCACCTGGACTCATCATACCACCAGGCATGCTAAATGGATATCTATATGGTAAGAATTGTCCCCAGTGGTACCTGTTTCTCTCTGTGGACTAGAGGAAGCCACAGATACAACTAGCATGCAACTCATGTGCCTGCAGTATCTAAAACAAGGTGGATCCTACCCCAAAGGGAATGGTCTTCTTACCACTCTGTCCTTCAGACCAAAGTTTTCCATGGTGCTGCTGCAGGTTTTGTTACTTCATGTACTAGGTTTGTATGTTAGAAAAGCTGTTGTATGTCTTAATAGCTGCAGATGCATGCATGGTTTTACTGGGCATTTATTAGCACTTATCCTCTTTGCACTAAAACCTTTCTTGTTCTTGTACCTTATGGAATAAAATTCTTTAAGTGAGCTTTAATGATTCTATGATTCTACTTCTTTACAAATTAGGAGCTGTTATTCTGCTTTTATTTGCTATCACATAATACTTGAGGCTGTCAAAAGTATTATAGTGCATACTCATATAAATTGATATTTAATTTCAGTAATTATAATGTCACTAATTGTATTTTTGCACCTGATGCAATTACTGACATCCAGCTCTTTAGATCTACTTTGTTCTTTCTAGATTTAGGCATTCCTTACTCTTTAATCTTCCCTGCCTACAGTAAATTGTATGCACAATGAAACTTGGAAATAAAAGCTCAGACCTTCCCATCAATTGCTGTGTGCCAAATGCATGGGATAGTTTAAAACTGTGTGTGTACTTAGAGTGCAGGATACACTCAAAACGCCATTGCCTATTTATATGTCTTTTTTATGAGGCTTAGAGTGGGTTGTGTTATCCAAATATTGCACAGTGCTTAACTACTTGTACTGGCCTATTGCTAAAGGTTTTCCAATTTTTAGGAGGCTTTTTTTGCTTGTAGCCTTTCACTTAAAATTACTCCAGGGCTGCTCTGGCAGCCCCTTGCATCTGGTTTCTCAATACTCTTTTCCTCATGGCCTTGCACTGGTGCATTCGTTATGTTGTATTCCCTGGGAAGGGGTTTGCTTCCTATACCTCAGCCATCCTCTTGTCCTCTTCTCCTCTATCTCATTGCATTGCTGTTGAGTCATATGTAATTCATAGTCTGCACTGAAGTTCCCACACAGTCTCCACTTGGTGCCTTCATACCAATGACTGCATATCAGAACAAATATTACATATAATGAGTAAATAATAGTAATTTTAATATTGGATAAGCAATACCTAATTACAGACAAGTACAAGGCTTATCAGCCAATTAACGTGCAACATTTGTACTTAATTAAGCATAATCCAGTCAGTGCCGGTGTTGTCATCAGACAAAGATCACTGAAAGGCAATTTGAGCAGGCTTTAATGAAGGGTGTAATTTTACTAGGGGGTGGTTGTCGGTACAACTGTTATCCCTTGTTGCACTGGAGCAGACACCCAGGAGAGGATGGTCACCTGAGGACTCCCGACTTCATCTCGTCTTGGTTGGCTACAGTTTTCCTTTTAACCTTGAACTTGATGTATGCCATCAGCTACAAAACACATGAATAAAGTATATGCTTTGTGTCTTTCAACCTGCCTCAACTTTCTTTGTGTTAAAGCACAAAGTAAAAAACTCATTTGGGCCATGGAATTCCTGCTCTGTTGCAGCAGAGTTTGAGGACAGTGATCCCTCTTCTTAAAGAAGCCATTGGTCTCTAGGTTATAGTCCACACGGAAACTTGTTTTGGTTCAATTTCATTAATAGAAAACCTTTAGTGGGCAGTACATCTCTATTATTATTGCCACATGTCAATATTATTGCCATCCATTATTTCACTTTAGGAGTGGCTTTTATTATTCTAGCTTTGAAAACTGTCCCCAACTGTCTTAAATTAAACCAACATAAATTTAATTTAACCTGAAGGGGATGACTAGTCCCAGACAGTTGCCATGTTTCTCTGCTGCTAGCAGTACATGGTGCTTTGAGATTTCACATCTTATGACAGAGCCATGGCTGCATCCAGGATGGAGTGTCCATGTGGTAAGGAGGACTGACTTTACTAAGTTTTACTGTTTGAGCTCATCTGTAAAAACAAGCCCTTTGACTGAGTGACCAAATTCACTGCTTGCTACAAATGTATGTACTTTATAGACCGTATCATAACAGTGGGGCCTGAGCTGGGTGACCAGGGGGTGATGAGGTACTATGACAGTGGACAGGTATTATGCAAACTGCTGCTTGTACAGTTTGTTGCATAAAGCTTTATGTTACAGCTTCTTTGGAGCAAAGACCTGGAGGTCTGCAGAGATGCTCTCTCGAAAAAAAATAGCCTAAGACTACAACGAAAGTTAATTTGCACTGAAGTGACTGGAGAACTCAACCTTAACAACAAGGTGAGTAACCTAAAAAAGGACCTACAGCCTTTAAATCAATCATATCTGAACAAAAAAATTCAATCTTCTTACATCAAGACACTCTTTGCCCAAATATCCCAAGCAGTGTCTCCACAACAGGCATCCATGTAGCCATGAGAAACGTGGCTTATATCTAGTGATTTAAAAATCACCAGCGAGGGCGATTCCATACCTCCTCAGCCTTTGTTGCTGCACTTTATTCTTCACTGTTAAAGATATCTTTCTCCTAAGCTCAAACTGAATTTTCCAGCTTGAGAAATGACTATGAACAGGTTGGCTAAACGCCTTTCAGGAATGACACAGACCACATGTGGACATCATGTGGACCTCTCCAACCCTTTTTTGTGGCTTTCTAGAATTCCAATGTGATAAATGAACAGCCTCGGGAAACACTTGCTCTTTTAAAACATTTTCTTTTTGCAGAATATGTTCTTTTGATTAAATAAACAACATAATTTGGTCATCAATCATTACCATGTTTTCTGACCAGCTTTTCTGAAGTCTCACTAGGGAAAAGACTTGCAAACAAATATATGAGGTTACTGTTGCCTCTTTCAGCTCCTGGCCTGGGCAGAAGGAAAGCCCTCTCAATTAAATCCATCATGTTCTCAACTGGTTACCCTCCTCTACTATGGCCTTTTTGCAGCACCTTTCCTCAGCAGCTTTGTAAGCTGTATTCCCCTCACCAACCTTGACTGTAGTCAGCTGAGACCTCCAAATGTCAAGCCCAGTAATAGGGGCAGTGTCTCCTAGCACCTCATCCTGGAGACCTGATGGACTCCCAGCAAAAGGAGCAGATTATAAGGCAGTGGAGTTTTAGTATTTTTACACTGTGAGAAGGAAACTTTGTATCTTTCTTACTTACAGAAGCTGCTTCAGAGGATGAAGGTGTGGGAGGAAACAGTCAAGAGAAAAAAGCTTACCCTGAATATTTCCATTCAGTGCACAGGAAAGCTGCTTGGTGACATGCAGAGGTTTGCCCCAACTTTCTGTGTAAATAGCACTTGACTTTATCATGTAGACTTAGCAACTTTTCTGGAGGAGCTGGGGTCAAAATTGACCTGCATGTACTCTGCATTTGGCAGTGAGAAAAAATCTCCTTGGGGGCTGTGGAACTCTGAGAGCTTTAAAAATGTATTTAAAGGTCAGACAGCAGCTTTGGCTACTCATTTTAGCTTTTTTCCTCTGACATGTTCCTAAAATGGGCTTAGACTCTGAAGGCACCTGTTAAAGAGTATAGTGTGAACAAAATCTTCTATGATCATAAAAGTGAAGTTTCAGGTCTTCTATTTTTGGAGAAATATAGCTCTGGAAGAGAAATTTAGGGGGAAAGAATACACTGACTGCAGCTGGGACTGTTGTATTTGGTAATGGAGATGATCATGTGGAACCTGCCTGAGTAATATGGAGAATATGCCCCATGTATTGTTTTCCAGGTCAGTGAAGCTCCAAATACAAAATGAAACCATCAGAAAGTTTCCTTGAGTCTATGCCACTGATGGCAACTCTGAGTGACTCTGGACTTGATTTTCAGAAGTTCTAGATCATCTCAGTTCCCGGTGTAATCAAGTGGAACTGTGGCTGCTGATCTTCAAGCTTAAGCACAGCTTGAGTTATAGACTTCAAGACTCTAATGAAATATTTTGTTCTTAACCTGCTGTGCAGATATGGGTTAGCTGTATCTTTGGGTCCCCTGTCTTAACTGCTTCAGTGTTGGATTGATGGGAAGGTTGTTTCTGAAAGAAAACAAAAGTGAATGGTTATGTAGAAAAGTGTGAAAACAGGCCATTTTTGGTGTGTTTTTGCTGTATCTCACCACTTTTACCTGTCCTCCCTGAAAGGCAGGCTTGGTTGTATGCACTTTTATTGTCTGAAGCTAGTTTTTGTTCACAGACTTAGCCAGACTCCCTTAGGTAATGTTTATTCACTTGTATCACCAGGCAAATTCTGACACAGCTCATCAGCAGGAGGAGGGGCTTGTCCTAAATCTCCTGTAAGATCAGCTGACAGAGCAGTGTTAGATAATGCAAGTCCCCAGGTAACATGCAGGGCTGCAGATTATTCCTCAAGAAGTTTGTCTTTATATTATCCCTGCCTTTCTCACTCCAAATACCAAAACTGTTGTGCCAACCTGTCTCCAGAGGCCCCCTTCTGTGCCCTCTCTTGCATGCTCAGGTCCCCAGGACAGGCTGCACCCAGGTGACAGATGCAGTGGGGTGTTGTGTGAGCTGCAGGGCAGGAACAACCCTCACACAGTTACCTTCAGCCAGCTGCCCCCTGAAATCAGCTTTGGTGCTGGATCCCACCCCACAGTCCATGGGAAAGAGAGACTCACAGGTGCTGTGGTGTAGGAGCTGGCAACATGGGCAATCCCAGACCCATGCCCAGCTGACACAGGCCTGGGTGGGACAAGCCTGTGTGTCCCTGACAAGCACAGAGCCCAACCTGACATTACCTTCTGGAAGCACCTGCTTTTCTCTCACCATCGACCAGGAAGTCTCTATAATCATCTCTGGAGATACCTGCGATGGCCTAGGAACAAAGTGGCCAGAGATGGCCTGCAAGCATGAATAGTTCCCACAGATGCTTTAATCTTGTCAAGAGGAGGGTGTTTTTCCAGTCCTGCATATAAATTGAGACCAGAGACCTAATTACCTCACAACTTTCCTTACAGTGATACTAGTTATTTATTTTGAAGTATTTGGGGTTAGGCTAAGGGCATGAAAAAATAGAGAGGAAAACCAAATCTTGAACTTTTGTGGGTTTGTTTTTTTTTTTTCCCAGGACTACCTTGCTGAAGGATGCCTGAGGAATGCCTGGAGCCCTTGGCTGCAGGAAAGGGGCAAGAAGAGGTGAACTGCTTTGCCCATCGAGTATGAGGCTATGCAATGATAGATCCTCCCAGATGACTTGTCAAGTGCCTCTGCTGAGCAGGGACAAGTACAGAATAAAGGCAACATCACTCAATAAAATTTGCAAAACTGAAAGACAAGAAGAGAGCATTTGCAACCCACTAAATGTACCTTCATAGCTTTTTTGCCTGACAACTTGTCCGAGCAGCAATAACATCACCTGTCACAGGCTCTTGTTGACAAGTCTCATCTAGCTCTGGGCTTTCATTTGCAGCTGGAACATTTTGTCAGATGTCTTTTAATTTACTTGGCTGCTCAACAGGCAAACACAACAGACTATATTCTTACCCATCCTTTAGCAAAGCAGATAGCTCAACTAATATTAATGTTTTAAGGTAACTGCTTCTTCCTTATTGCAAACTATGGTACAGACTTCAACATGTACAGTATTAATTGACATCATCCATAGGAGATTTAGCAGCTCTTGCCTGAAACACTCTCCTCTACCACTGGCAAGGGCAGCCAGGGCCCTCGGGGAGAGGTGCGAGTGAGTGTGGCTGATTCACCTACGTCATGTCTCCATGTTGTTTCCAAACATCTATTCCTGATTAATACCCTGTGTGGATGCTGTTTCTGCAAAATCAGAGTGCATTGTTCCTGCTTAATTCAACCTTCGAGCTGCTTTTAAGAAGCAGCAATGGTACATTATATTTGCATCTTACTTTAATGCAGTGCTAACTGCAAGAGCAGTGTAATGAATATGCTGAGTGACCTAAGGGAGGATCTTGTATCCAACTGTCTCATGGAGGGGATCTGAAATTAATTTTGCCTTGGAGATTTTTGGGAAAGAAATGGCGTTGTATTCTTTGCTTGAGCAGTAAAAAAAAAAAAAAAAGGAAGGCAAAGAAAATCAAACCAGCGTTTTGATGAGATATGCTCTTTGCATTGTTCTTGCAGAATAAGCTGGGGAAAATAACTTTTCACTCTCATATAGATTGCCACCTACAGATGTTGCTTACTGCAGAGGGCTGCCTGTTTTCATGGCATCCATATCAATGGCAGGAGCACTCATGGACAGCAGACATCCCTCAGATGTAGGAGGAGGAATATTGTCAAGTTACCTGGGCTCTCATCAGTCAGACTGAAGATGGGCAGTTACACATTCACTTGTGTGAAGTAAATTGTCCTGGGCCAAATCTCTCATTTGTCCAGTGACAGACAAGCACCCAGATGAAACTGGCATTTCTGAGAAGAGAAAAGGAGCTGTTCCTTATCAAGTGTGTATGTGTATGACTTGGCACCCTGAGAATACCTATGAAGGCCAGGCTTCCTGGGCCCTTTCCCTTCTAAGTAAGCCACACTGCTTATCCTAGTACCTTCATAGCCATCAGAAAGCATCACCTAGTGTTTGTCTCACATTTTTTTCTCCACAGAGATAGGCCAGAAAAGCCAGTGATATTCCTGTGAGAGCCGCAGAGTATTTTAGAGGTGAGATCCTTTGTGCAGATGGAAAAAAAAACATGGGTTGTGTGGGCTGGGGAAGGTCTGCTTTTCTTAAGAGCACAAGAGCAAGGGTGAACAATATAAAACCACTGGCATTTTGCACAGGTGTGCTTTGCTTTGTTCAAAAAAGGAGACGGGGAACCTCATGGTAGTTGAGACGAATTATTTTCCTCTCTTGCTTTTTTTGAGCCACAAGTGTCCATTTCTATGGTCGGACTGGTTTCTGAGAGCTGATTCACATCTACACTATTTTCTGATCCATGTAGCAACTCTCCATGGCAAACTCCATGCTCCTATACAGCTCATGTCCATAGGTCCTTCTGCTACTGTGGCTGGGAGCTTCTCCCTCCTACCCCAAAAAGCCCTTGCGCTGCAGTATATTTCTCTTCTAGATATCTCTGTACTGTTGATATAGTCTGAAAACTTGAATAGAGAGTTCTATTCCTTGTGCTCAGAGTGAGACTCGGTGTCCTAACTCATTCATCAATGCACTTAAAATCATCCTGCCAGTCTGCAAGGTGAGTTTGGAAGGCTCTGTGAAGGAAAGGACCTTGATTTGTGCTCAGTCTGCAAATCCCAAACCCTGGTGTATGAAAGGATTCTGGCCTGGAGAGCTCAGGAGCAAACCATAGGCTCAGTAATATGGGTCAAGCCACAATAAATGAGTTCATCGTTGACCTTGTCTCATTTTTCTGTTTGTGAATTACCCAAGAATGCACTTGCTGTTTGCAAAGGGTAGGTCAACCAGTTCCAAATAAAATTTGTGCTTCTTAGCTTTGCTCTTTTTAATGCTTAGAAGGAAGAAACAGAGCCATGGGAATAATAAAACAGCATGACCACGAACACCATATAAAGCTCTAGTGAGGAACCATGGCAAAAGACATAGCAAAGGTCAGATTCTACTGCACTTTTTTATTCTAAAATGGGATTTTGTGTTTGTGTGTTTTTAAATGACCTTTGTTTTTGTAATGATCCCTCTTAAAAAAAATCCCTGAGTGCACAGTGTTCCCAGAAGCTCTGCCACCATTCACTCTTGTATGCCAGAAAACCAAAGGAAGTGGCCACTGTAAAACAGGAACGGTTGGCATGATGGGAAATGGGATGGCGAGTGCAGGCAGGGGTAACAACAACAGCATCACACACTGCCATCATTTGCATACCTCATGTGTGCTGAGTGCACAGGACCTTAGGGCTGGTGACATCCAACTTTGCAGGTGTGATGTCACTGCCTTGATTTGCATCACAGCATTGTATAACAAACAGTTTTTCAGCTCAACAAGGAGATGGACATGCAGAGCAAAGGGTGGAAGTGGATTTGGTACTGTCATTGGTACTGTCATATGGGACATCTCAACATGCACAGCTTTAAGCACAGGGACTTTGTTTACAAATGAGCCCATAGCTCCATCCCTAGATACTCTTTGATGGGATGTGCAATCTTGTTCCTTTTCCAAATACCATTTCCTCCCACACATGCATACACACCATAGAAATGCTGGCAGGACTTCTATGTCATCTACATCCACATAATTTGGGCTGCACTGTTAGAATCAACAATTCAGAGAGGGCACCACAAACTGGAAATGTTTCCCTAGCAGAACAACGAGGAAATTTATGATGTCAAAAACAACTCACTAACCTTTTTTTTTAATGAAATATCCTGGATCCACATATGATATCTATAATCTAGCAAAAGTCAGCTCTCTGCCACATGTCAAAATTTAGTTTGGTTGTTCTTAGCTAGTTGGCGTGAAGTGAATTAATACTGGTTATTTAATAGTATGACGATGAAATGTGGGTTACTCCACACTTGACTCTGTGTCCTAGATAGTAACACATGAATTTTTTAATAGGATCCACTTTCCTTATATTCAAAATCAGTCATGAGAGTGATAAATGAGGCTAATAATAAACAAACCTTGCAAAGGCCTTTGGGATCTCACAGAAACAAGGCTCAGATGGCTGCACAGTGATGGAGATTCCCCATAGCTCACGTAGAGAAATGACTGCCAAGTGTTAGCAGTCACACAGTGGCAGTTCCCAGAGGGCATTTCTTCACAATGGCAAAACAACCTCAGCCAAGGGAAAAAAGGTATGTAGCATCCAGGTTAGGAAGTTCCATGGCTTCTCATTGTTTTATATGAATATGTTTTCTCATGAGAAGAATTACACTGCACATGCCTGATTTTCATAATTTCCCTCCCCATGACACTTCAATCGTCCCTAGTCGAAGACAGACTGCTGGGATTATTAGCCAGATCAGCTGCTGCAGCTACAACTATCAAATGAAATAAAGGAGGCAGAGGAGCAGTCTCCTTGTTTTTAAGGTAATTAGTGATGGAGAAGATTTATGGTCACTGCGCTTATCGACTGTTTAATTTATTGAGCAAATAGCCCTGTGACAGAAACAAATGTAAGCTGAGTAGAAGTATTCCAGTGAAAGATCAGGCTGGAAAATGTCTTTCAAAGAGTAACTGGCAAATGTTCCATGGGGACACAAGACTTTATCTTGCAAACATATTGTTCATCACTTACTTTTCTAGTAGCTAATGGCATCCTGCATGTCATATAATCCTGAGTTTGATCAGGCAACCATGGGCTACCGGGGACTCTTGATAAGGTTTTAAGGCTTTAATGCATGCAAAAGACTAAACTTTCTCCTCAGAAGTGACTAGGCATCTCAGAGGGCTAAACTACAGAGTCCTAATCATTATAGATGCAGAGAAAATAAGGATCTAGGACTATTATGGATCATTAATAATTACTATCAAGATGTCTTATAAAATATAGGTGCAAAGAGATCTCATTCCTCAATCTACAGAGCTGCAATGCAACATCACTCTATTTCAGATTTAGGGGAAGGAATGACAGGCCACCAGCTCCAGCCCTTCAGGCTGTGGTCTGGCATGGTGTGACAGATGGAAACAGGGGGCAGATGTCTCCTCTCATGGCATTTCCCATGTCCCTTCCTACCAGTCCCGAAGGCTAAGATGGACGGAGCATCACTGGAAGCTCGCTCAGCAGCTGGTGCCTACCTGTGAGGAAAAAATGCCATTTTGAAACCAGGCATTTGGCAGGCTGGGATTTAAAAACACGAAGGGGTTATTGCAGGAAGTTCACAGGCACATATACAATGTGGAAAAGATGTCACAAGATTATCGATTAGGCTATGTCATTAGCCAAGGGTGACATGTATTTTGGTGGATGATTGCCAAGTGGAATGACCATCTGTGTCAAATCAAATTAAACTGGCCATCAGTACACTTGTCAGCTAAAAATAAAAAAAAAATCAAGGAAGAAAGACTTTATTTTCTGAACTATCAGTTCACTTTTGCAGCCCTGAAAACCTGGGCTCACCACCAAACAGATGGGGAGCACATACTTAACTTGCAGTATTCAGGCCAACTCTATGAGAAAAAAAGGCATTACTCTCAATGCAAAATATCCTACCTCATTTACAGAAAAACCCCAAACCAAAACAAAAAAACTAAGCATTATTTTAGCAAAAGAAAAACCTGTTTCTGAGGGGTTTCTAATTTTCTTTAACAAAGATGAAGAACATAATTTTACGTCTATCCTTAATGAATAAAAAACCATCTCCCACCTACTCCTTCTTTGACTGGAGTTACTTCAACCATCTCTACCTGAAAATGTCTTTTTCTGTGGGGAATGAAACTGCAGGATGAGATGTGCCGGCCTAGTCCCTGTGCCCTGTGCCAGCCTAGTCCCTCAAGCCTCATAATGTTGTTTATTGGTTTGGTTAAGAAGAGGTGCTATGGAAAGGGAAAGACTGCATAGTTTGTTTTTCTGCCTGAAAGACAGGATTTTCCTATTATCTCTTGGCCTGAGTAGCTGTGTATGGTGGTCTCTCGTCTCATGCAGTGAGGACTCCCGATCCTATTTCAGTCTGCTGAAATCACCGCCTTTTCCTTGAGTGCTACAATTAAAGCAGCTGAATGAGTTTGCATACGTCAGCCAAATTTCCTTCAGTGATATTTAAACTAATGTGATTTATCTCACAGTTGCTGTGGATTAATGCACAGGATCAACTCCTGCCGTTCACCTTACGCCTGGTAATAGGCATTAAGTTGTTCCCACATGATGCTTTGTCTGAGCCCTCAATCCCCAAGGAAGCAGCCCCAGCTGCTGCACTGAAGCCAGTGTGTTGCCTGTCTTGTCCGATATTACCTGGCTAAGAGTGGCCAGGTTGGACACCTCTGGAAAAAAACAAATATTAGCTATGACACCGACTGCCTTTCCTACAGATCACATCCTATTCTACTGAAGTTTAAATCCTGAAACTTATGATTATCTTCTTTTTAGTCTTCTTCTTTCATTTTTCAGGATTAAATTTTCTCAGTCCAGATATCCTTTTCCATCCTGGAAATGTCTTCCTCATTAATATCTCCAACCAAAGGAGGATATATATATATATATGACACCACTGAGAAATGTGGGCTATCTGATCTTGGCCACCAGCTGTTTGGGTGCTGTTTGGGCACTGCTGGCTTTCCACAGGCTTTCCAGGGGTTTACTGAAGTCTCAAATTAGACCTTGGATGAAAATAGTAAAAAAAAAAGGGGATCAACAGGTCTGAATGGAAACTCTGCTGACCTAGGTCACACTGAACCCGATATTCTCCTCTGTATTTTGAGTGAGCACATTTATTGACTCCTTCGATTCTCTTGGCTTTGAAGGTCTATCATTTTGGTGGCCTGTGTGGGAAATTGATGTTCTGATAACACAGATCCCATCAGTGGAATGCACAGGGATGAACTCACTGTCACAAATCAAATCCTTAATAGCAACCAGCTTCTTACATCTGTAAGTATTTGCTTTAGGGCTAAAACATTTCACACTTGGTGCAAACCCACATGTAGTTAGAAAAGTATAGGCAGCATTTCCACAAATACCCAGTGGCAGTGTTAGATTTGTGCCAGCTCTGAGGACGAAAGCCTCTCCTCTGCAGAAGAGCAGTGCAACAGCAGCATGCTTTTTAACCTAGGAGGATTTAGGGAGTGTGAGAATTACAAGAGTAATTCTCTGAAACAATACAGAAATATACTTCTGGAAGAGTACAGTGAAACGTATTTTCACATAATGTCCATGAATATTTGCTGAAATTGGATTTTGAATTGACTAACACAAAGAGTCAGATAAAACACCTAGCTCTTTGTGCCGATCCCATCCAGTCAGACAAACACAAATGTATAATTGAACTAGCATTGGTTCATGCAGTTTGAACTACAAATATACTTAAATGCTTGCAAAGCAATTAACAGAAAAATACTGCTGGGTTAGATGAGGGAATTTCATTTACAATAAGCTATTCATATGACAAATGATTAATTCAAAATTAGTCTACACCATCCAATCATGAAGTGGGGGGGTTTTCTAGGGAATCAAAAAAGAAGAGAAAGGAAATAATTCTCATTACACTTATGGCAAGAAGACTGTGAATGATGATGCAGTCAAAAACTTTACATGTTTCTGTACAGTAAAAACTAGTCTCACCTTTTCCCCCTGCTCTTTCACAATTTAAAATTCACTTGCTTTTAAAAGTTCAAACCTGTCATATAGTTAATCCTCACTGAGAGCTAGTGTAGATGACATGTTTGAAAATAATTGGTCATAGGAATAAGAAAGTTATCAGTGCTGAAATTCACTAGCTTCTTTTAGAGAAAACATTCTCTAGAAGACATTCCCTACAAGACAGGAAATTTGTTTACTTATTCTACTCTTGCGAGTGGATTTAGTAAAACACAGCTCAAAACAGCTCAGTTATAATTTGACTTGAAAATGAGCTTTTTTTTTTATTGCCAGCTTTTATTATCTACCACTATTCAAGCTTTCTACTGTCTTAGTAACACAGGACCACTGATGAAAATCTGTGTCAATTGACCAGTCTTGCTGCCACCTCAGCATTACTAGTCAAATTTCTCTAAATTAGAAGAATGATGATTGAATATTCAAGCACTCAAAAGTTTGAAAAGTTGAGGAAAAATTATAAACTATAACTTTATGTTAAAATACAGGCTTAATTTACGTGGTGGCATGTGATATTTTCAAAAAAGTGTTGTCCATATACACCATTATTCAATATTTGTTTGACAGAAAATAAAATACACAGCACACATGACAAAACACCCAACAGAAGATTATTTAATTTTCTCCTCAATGTTTCTAACACACTCTTGCTTTAGGAACTCAAGGAGCCAACTCTGACCCCAGCTGAGGGGAAGGGATGAAATCTCCGCTTTCTCCTTATGGTCTTGGTTCTTCTGTGTAAAGTTAGTGGGTCTGTGGATCTGGATGAGGGAGCTGCTGCATTCTGGGGCCTTTTTCTGTTACCTGTATAAGTTTCCTGAGAGAGGAGATGTGCAGGATGATATACATGGCACAGGAAATGAAAAATATCTGCTGGAGAGTAAAAAAGTGTTCCTAGATGTTACAGTTCTCTGACCAGTCCTCTGTCTTTTAAGCACCATCTATATCTTGATTCAGTTCTATAAGTAAGTAAATGCTTTAATCTCTCTGTGTTTTCTTCCCTTTCTACACTGCTTTTGTAATGCTGTCAAAAAAAGCAGTCAAGCTTTGGGGATATTGGGAAAGCAGGGTAACACAGGCACAGATGCATCTGCTGCCACTATCCCTGTGAGGCCCCAGAAGCTTTTACAGCTCAGACAATTATCACAAGTTTGGCTGTTGCCAAAGCTTCTCTATTCATGATTTACAGTATTTCAAATGAGAAATACATCCAAAACCCCATAATATCCTCCAGGATATAGGCACACAAGGATCAAAGATCAGTGACTTATGGGTAGCCATGAAAGCAAACCTTTCCAGAGATGCTGCTATGCAGAACAGCACATAAACCCAGTTGAAACGTCTGACACATATAAAAGTTTGCAGGAAAGAGTCCCAGGCGCTGATAGAAATGCTACGGCCAAATCCCTTCTCTGAACATCTATTCATAAAAGTAGGTCCCCAGCTGCATGAATCATTGCCCCAGGAAGTGAAAAATGCATTGCAGAGATTCGATCTGAGTAGGCTGTTGCTCAGTCTCTTGGTTTCATTCAATGCTGTTAAAAATGCCCTACTGCATCCTGGAGGTAGTGGATGAAAGAAAACCTGTGCCTATCATTTCCACATTAGTTGTTTATGAGTTTGAAACATATAGAGATTTTTCTGAGTTTATGTGTATATGGGCATGAATATATAGATCTGAGATTAGCTTGGGTGGTTAGAGCACAGTGCTAATAATGTGGGTTTGATCCCTGTAGGGCCCATTCACTTAAAAGTCAGACTTGATGATCCTTGTGGGTCCCTTTCAACTCAGAATATTCTGTGATCTTTGTATGCATATTTCTACGTATACACACATAGACCTATGTAGTATGCATTACAGACATGGGCCAAGTTTGTTATAAAAATTATAAGCAACAATTAAAGAGGGTCATGAGACACTGGAACAGATTGCCCAGAAAAGCTGTGTATGCTCCATCCCTAGGAACTGTTGAAGGCCAGGCTGGATGGGACTTTAAGCAACCTGGTCTAGCAAGGAAGGTGTCCTTGCTCACGGAAGGGGGATTGAAACTAGATGATCTTTAAGGTCCCTTCCAAACCCAACCATCCTATGACTCTATGATATGACTCTATGAACTATGGGACTCTCTATGAGCATGAGTAATGCCAAGTAAATGTCAGCAATGACAGTGCTGACACATTGATGAAAATAAAGGTTTCTGTCACTGAGCTGGACTTTCAAGTATCTACCTGACTATCTGTCTAGTTGTCTATCTAAATATACACAAATTAAATAGGTCAACAAGTTTCTTGCAAACCCTAATAGTTTTGACATGGCAAGCATGCACCAGACAAATGCCTGTCAGGATAGTTCCTGATGGAAACTATATGTCTTGTAGTCAGCGTGTGAGAACACAATGCAATGGATTAGAAAGTGTACTACGTGCATCCTATATATGTGTATCAAATGTAAGTATTCTACAAAGAGTGACTTATAATGTTAGGATTCTTCTTGCTAGACAGCTAGACCTCACGGGTAATTTTTTGTCTAGCAATATAGCATGGTTCAACAGTTTTGATGCTTGCTACTCTGACATCTCTGATGGTGAGCTGAGTGTCTATCCAGACAGGTCAGAAGAAGAGATAGACCTTAGAAAAAAATCCAGACACAGCCCTGCTCCCTGCGGGTGGGTGTTTTTAGGCCACTGCTCTAGCCCATATACTAGTTATTCTGCTGCTCCTTACTTCAGAGATGCAGGTTATGGAGATGGGGAAAGGGACAGAAGGATTTCACCTCCTGTTCTTTTGAGTTTGTTATCTCTGTTACTCACCAAATTCCCCTAGAGGATAGCTAATGGTGATCTTCTCCTGCAAACAATGCAAGATGTATACTGGACCTCAAAGTCCATCAGGATAGGCTTTACTCCTCAGACAACAGATCACCTACCATGGCACCTCAGGACAGCCCTTCCAACCATTTTCACTTCCTCAAGATATTTTGCCTTTCTACCAGAGCAGCCACAATATTTGTAGTTGGTGAAAGACAATGTAAAGAGCTGCTGACACCTGCAGATGGCTACATAAGTTATGGCACAGAGCAAATTAATCAGAGAGATATGCACAGCAGATTTTATTTTCCCATCTGTGAGATGCATATTGGGCTCCACATTTCTGTAGAAGAAAACATTAGAACTATCCACTGTCTCTGGAAAATTGCTGAATGACAGCATGGGGAATAGGGTGTTTCTCATTGACAGGGCTGTCTACTAAATAAGAACTAGCTCCAGTCAGTGTTACCTGGGATAAACAAGAGTAGACGAGTTGACTATGTATGTGTTCACACCTCCATGGTGAGATATAGCTCCTGGGCCCTGGCGCAGGGAAAAAAAAAGGGGTTCTCCACTCCAGTTGTACACTTATACCCTTCCACCTTCAGCCCAGCACTTGAGCCTCCCCAGTCCTGAGGCCGCTGTGCAGCGGAATATCTCACACCTGAGAGATGTGCAGCCACTGCGGACACCTTATGCTAATCTGGTAAAAATCAAGAGTTCCTCAGAGTAACTGTGGTGCTTCAGTTCCTTACCACTCAACTATCTTGCCAGCATGACTGCAACGTGCTCGAGCTGCTCTTCAAGGGCCTCATTTCTCAGAACTGCAGAGAAGAGAGTGCAAAGACTTTGTTGTCCCAAAGTAGATGAACTCATCTTCCACAAGTGAGTCCTCTGAAAAGAACCAGACCATGTTACCTCAGATACTCAGATTAAATTACCACTTTGCGGAAGCCCTGATAACTTCAGCACCTACACGTGTGAGCACACACATACACACCAGCCATTCTGCATAGGATTGTGTGTCCACATGCATACGTACATAGAGCTGGTGCATACATCTACACATTGGCACACTATGAATAGCTGCATCTACATGTCATCTCATACTTAAATGAGCAGTTTTTAGTACGCAGACGTAGGTGTGGGTAGTATGTGTGTCTCCCTCCCACGGGCATTTGTAACTGTGTGTCTGTCTTTGCACGCATGCACAGCCCGTATCTGCATAAAAAGGCTAGAAGTTGGCATCGGCAGCATTCTGCTCTTCCTGAAGGAAGAGCTGATGTGTGTAATAGCTCCAACAGAAGCAGGAGTGGGCAGCTCGTCCCAGCAGCACACTGCAGTTTCCTAGGTAACTGAACTTGAAATAAGGTGATGTCTGGAGCTCTGTTTTATCAAATCAATTTGCTGAAGGTGCATACATTGGGGGAAAAAACCCTCGTGTAGGATCCTACTCACTGTAAAAGCCAACAATATACCACTTATTTATTTTGGTAGTTGAGGAGTTTGTTGCCTTTTAATGATCGGCAATGACATTTTCCCATTGAAGCCATCTGTGCGGGTAGGGATGTGTAGAAAATATGACTGTGCATGTTATGCATTATTTACACAAGGCCACAGCTATGTGCTCTGCAGACAAACGAAGAAAAGACAGATCCTTGCCCTGAGGAGGCTGCATGATGAGCAGAGGTCCCATCTTGCCTGTTTCTGGTACCTCACTTTACCAATATAAGCAGCCCAAGTACAGCAGCCAGACTGACACAGGGTAAGTTTCCTCTTCTGTTGTAGAGTTCCCAAATGATGGTGAGCCACATGGTTGGGGACACAAAAATATTTGTGTACTTACCTAGAGTATCTGGGTGAATCTGAGATCAGTGGGAGGGAGACCAATATCCGTAGGAAAACGAGACATAGTTTCTTTGGGTATACCTCTGCCCAGAAAACTAAAATGAGGTGAGGGCATGTGCCTAGAATCCAGAGCACATTTGCCTCCACTGTTGAATTACATCCATCATGATCTTGGCTTGTGCCAGGTAGCACTCAGTCAAGCAATTCTTAAGCACTGCCTGGTCATGGCATGGGCCAAACAACAAATGATACAGAGTGTGCCACTTTGGTATGTCCTCCTACACTGTCCCCCAGAATTATTTCTCCTTGTCCTCAGTCCTCTCACACTAGTCCTCAAATCATTCTGAACTCAGCATGATCCAGTTAAAAAGCCCCTGTCTAGAAGGAGCTGATTTCTGCCATTTTTTGATTAGACGAGACAGCTACACTTGTCATAGCAGGATCATGGAAGCAAATGACATGGTTATTCCTGTGGCAGCCTAAGAGTGATGGCGTTGAGCAAGAGTGGTGGAGTCTCTCACTACCTGCTTTTAGACTGTGGGAAATGGACGTGAGGCTTCCACAAGCCTATTGGTCAAGTAGGGACAAAATAACACAGCTAAACATTGTTTACAAGCAAGTGTTCAGCCAGACTGACTTATCCACTCGAAGTCTGATGCTAAACTGTCCTGGGTCTGTGAGGGAGGGACTGCTCTTAGCAAACTTGGCCCAAGACCAGAGATCCTGCCCATCTGGGTTCAAGCATCCCTGTTTGTAACCCTTGTGAGGAATGAGAGGCTCTACATCATGGGTGTGGATGCAGAGGATGCTGAACACATCCCACCATTTCCTCAACCAAGGATCTTCCACAGAAACTGCATCAAACAAAGCAGCAGTAGGCTGGAACCACACCTGTCCAGCAATCCACTGTGTCACAAGCTGGGAACAACCTCCTTTCCATACCCAGCACATACGTGGGGTGAACAGCATGACTTTTCTTGGGTGAATACTGGAAGAGTTTACCCTTTCCCTTTCCCTTACCCTTGCCCTTCCTCTCCCCTCTCCCTCTCCCTCTTCCTCTCCCTCTTCCTCTCCCTTTCCCTCTCTCTTTCCCTCTCACTCTCCCTCCCCCTCCTCCCTCTCTCTTTCCCTCTCCCTCCCTCTCCCTTTTCCCTTTCCCTTTTCCCTTTCCCTTTTCCCTTTCCCTTTCTCTTTCCCTTTCCCTTTCCCTTTCCCTTTCCCTTTCCCTTTCCCTTTCCCTTTCCCTTTCCCTTTCCCTTTCCCTTTCCCTTTCCCTTTCCCTTTCCCTTTTCCCTTTATCTTTCTCTTTTCTCTTATTTTTATTTCCCCCAAAAATTAAATTTCACAATTTGAATTGACATATCCCATCAGCTATGGTCTAAAACATCTTTGTGCAAGTGAATGTCTTGACATCGTTTGTTGCAGGACCTGGGGCATTGAGTTTCTGCCAGTGCTTCCAATGCAGATACACTTTACCCTTCAGGCAATAACCTACCAATATAGCTAGCCAGTAAAGAGCAGGGTAGCCCAGCACTCTTTAGTGTGGTCAGTCAGCAGCCTTGCACAGAGCAACCTGTGCTCCCCTGAAAGCATCCTTTGCTTGCCGGCTGGGTGCTGAGAGCAGCAGTAGGCACTACATCGCCTGCCTGTACAGCACAGGCAGCAAACAGCAAGAACACAGTGACCTGTTCCAGGAAAGACAATATGACTCCATCTCAACCTCATCCTGAGACCATTTAAGTGCTACTGAGGGAGGAGGAAGAAAACCTTGTAGCCTTGTAGAAGGTATGAGTCTGAGGTGACCATGGTCAGGTAAGGAGAGGACCTATTTTGTGAGGATGCCCCGCAGAGCAGTTGTGAGGATGGCAGTTTGTCCAACAGCCTCCAACTCTCCACCCCATCCCAAGCTAGCTGCTGATCCCATGCTGCTTGTACCTGATCAGAAGGTGTCAGAGACTAGTAGTCTCCAGAGGTGGCATCTCACTTCTCTGCTGGGATGGGATTGATCTGACATGGCCAGCCATGCTTCTGGAAGCTCCAGCCCAAAGGAGGTAGCTGTTCCCTTCCAGCTGGGCCTGAGGAAACAGCAAAAGCACCAAAGCATCATCTTCTACAGGCTGCAAAAGCAGAAGCAGTACTCACTTAACCAGAAACTACTAACTTGGGGGTGAAGCCTGCAGACCCCAGTTTTCAGAGCTTGAGGATGTCTTGGTGCATCAAGCATAGGGCAGGACAGAGGAGACTGGTGGATGTGCAACAGGCATGTGGCCTCCCCATTGGACACAGTTCATGCTACGGCCTGTGCCTACTAAATTGTGGTCCCATTTAGGGGTGACGCTGTAAACCACCACAGCCCACATGATGCTTCTGGCCTTGGGGGCACCAGACAGCTCTGGGAATGTTTGTTACTATTATTAACACAGACATGGTGTCTGTGCCCATCTGCAGCCCTTCCCTTCTCTCACCAGGGTGTTGTGAGGACATGTACCTTAAAAGACTGAGTCAAATGGGGCATCAGAGTAATGGAGATCATAACAGCACTGGTTATAACAGCAGAAGATGATGACACATCAGTGCCCATCATTCCATCATGTTTTTTTCAGTCTGATGTTTCTAATACCCTTGACAGACCTGTGTCTAGGACAAAGGCCCCCAAGGAGGCTGGTACAGCAGGTCCAGGAATGCTTTGTGCTGTTGCTGCTGCTGCATTCAAAGGGCCACACACAGGATTTCAGTAATCTGAACATCCCTCTTTGCCTTGAATACACTCTGCATTTAGTTTCTGCCTTTTTCTTAGTGTTTTTGGCAGTGGTTTGGGGTGCAGAGCGGTGTTGCATTTTGGGCTTTGGCAGTTGCAGGACAAAGAAACCACCAGAACACCACAAAGCATGGCCTACCCCATATCCCCTGCCCTATGTGCCCCACAACTGCCTGGCAAAGCAGTTCCCACATGATGTCAGGCAAATTGCTGGCATGCTCTGATATGGAATTCCTGGGTGCTCTGGGGTGCTTGACCATCAAATCTGCAGGCTCTGTGTCCCCACAGGTATTAAGGACAGATGGTCTCAGAGTTTTCCTTAGTTTGCAGTATTTTCCAAATCTACTCAGCACCCCAGCGTGTTAGTCTTTAAAAGACAGGACACTATCTGAATTATCCTGTGGCAAAGCAGGCTGGAGCAGCTTAGCAATCTGCAGTACCCATTAACAGAGATGCTATGTGATTTCCAAGGAGGAATCCATGTTCCAACAGCTTCTTCCAGACTAAATTATCTTCACAATACTTGACTGCAAAACTGCAGCAATTAGCAGATGGCTTAGGACCAAGTCTGGGACCTGATGTGACCGCAGTCAAATGTGGAGAACAACTTCATCTTTCAATTTCGTCCTGTGTCATCTTAATGAAAGTGAGGATTTGGTTTTGCCTTTAACTGATGTCTAAACGAAAAAAGGAGGGATCTATTTTTATTAAGCAAGATATGTAGAAGCATTATCAGCAAAAATATTGCCTGCAGTGTAGAGATGTTACATTTCATTTCAGGCAAATGCTGTTAGGGCTGCCTGGGATGTGACAAAACATCTGACTGATTGTTCTCCAAGTGCTGCTCTGTAGCCCTTGGAAAATCAACACATTAAGTTTTCACTATAGGCAAGCAATTAGGCATAGAACCATTCAAATGAAATCAAAATCAAATCTAGAGAGAAAACTGCAGAACATTTGCTTGTCATTTTACCTCAGAAAGTTTCATTACTGCTGTGCTTGGCACCAGCAAGACCAGCCCTGAGACAGTGCATCTGGAGATGGGGTTCACAGGGGAAGGCTCATAGATTGCTGAGCATTTGTTAATGTGGGATATTCTGTGCATCCACCTAGCCCAACCCTGTACATGTACACATCCTGTGGTGCATCACAGGGTCCCCATACCCTTCCCATCTTCCTTGGGGAGCAGATGAAGATGCTTTCTCCCCAGTTAGTTCACCTGGGCTTTTCTGGTGCAGAAGCAGAGCATAGTGAGTGGTGGCAGGGGCAGACTTTGTGCACCTCCATGCAAAACGAGGTCACAGCCCAGGCACTCACCCAGAATCAGGAGTTAGAGAGAGCTCAGGGGCATCCTGGTTAACCCATGGCTTTAGGACTCAAGGGAGTGAGTTAACATAATAAATGAAAACTCTATGCAAAGCCTTTAGTGATGCTCAGAGTCCCATGCCCAGGAGACAGAGTTAAGAAAACAGCATGCCCCTCTAGCCAGCACACTAACATGAAATAAGTCAGACTGTTACAAACCATACAAATAAGACAAATAAGAACGAGTAATGTATATTTAATAGAGAAGGAACAACTTACCGGGGCAGTGGTGGATTCTCCTATTCCATTCTCCATCTACGATAAAGTTGGTCTGTTTCTCTTGAAAGATGTGCTCTAGTTCAATAACAGCTCTTGCTTTATTCTTGAAGTAGGAATTCAGTTCAGTGAAGTCCTCAAGTCTGTGCTATGGGTGAAGTCTTACTGAATTGCCATAGTGGTCTCTTCAGTCCATAAAAAGTGGGTGGATCACTATGTTGTTCTTTCCTTTTCATCCAGTCTCATATTTCACATTTATTGCTTTTCAAGTCATTTTATGGCACTCATATGAAATATCCGAGTACCTCAAAAGCTATGAATCACTTCTGATTCAGAGTCCCTTAAGAAAATCTGCCATCCCTTTCTGTCACATGCACCCCAACTTGTACCAAAACTTCGGGTCAGAGCTAAGAAAACCATCTGCTCCTGCACCACAATCCAACCAGTTTGCCTCCAAACCAACATATCTAACTTTGTGTTTCCCTTCTAAAAAGAAATCGCATAACATAGTGGACAATGTTTCTATCCACAGTTTTTTATTGGGCAGTGTCTCCTCCTGCCTCTTTTCACAACCTGCTGGCCTGATCCATGGCTGCCCAGATGCCCATTTACCTCATATAGGAATCAGAGAGGGAAGGCAGCTCTGCACTTTCTTTGCCTATCTTATTCCTGGATCTGGACAAATTTTTAAAGGAATAAGAGAGTGAGGACTGGGCAGTTCTGTGAAACATGCAGCTCAAGGGAAGCTATTGCAAAGAAAGCAGAGAACTAGCTATGTGGAGCCATCTTCCAGTAGGCTGGTGCAGAAACCATGCCATATTCACAGTCCAGGAAAGCCATTAAGTCTGAAGAAGGAACCCCTATCTTGCAAGCCTGGGGAGGATGTAAATGACACGCATGAAGGTGTGGACTGAAGTCTGGACTGTCTACTAGACTTCCACTGAAGTAAAGATGTGTTTGCCTTCATCAGATTCAGCTGCACCCTTGTGCTCCATGTTTGTTTATATCCACCTTATCAGCTGCAGCAGTGCTCTGAGAGAGAGAGGTTTTCTATTTATAGGCACCAGCAGTACATCCCTTGACTGCAGGGCAATCTGAACATCCAGCTTCTCCTGCTGATGACAATTGCTCTTCTATCTGGGCCACAGACACAGGCACTCCTGCGTCCATGTGAGGGAAAAAAGAAAAGAATTTTATTCCCAAGCCCCAGTCTCCATCATTCTCCACAGAAGGATAGCCATAATGGTTATTTCTGTGTTCCTCTCTTTTAAACTCATGTGATTATATTTAATCTGGCAAATAAACAATGATGGTTGATATGCTGAAATGCACTAGTAGCTAATATTTAGCTAAGATGCTTAAAGCATATGGGAATAGTTCACGTCTGAACAAAAAAAAAAAATCTCCTGTAGACCAAGGAGTCTGAGCTTAAACTCCTGACATCCAACTCATGGCAATGTGGGCTGAGGTAATTCCCACCTCAGGGTGTACATCTGCACTAAACTGGAATTGTCCTTCCATTTCTTTATCCCTCTCCCTCTTCATGAGCAGTCCCTGTGAACATTCAGCCAATCAAGTTCCATTTTAGCTCATTCTGAGGGAGAAATACACACAGTTGATGCTTCTGAAAATGTTCTTAAGGATCAAAGAAAAAAAGTCTGGAGATAATCTTACTGGATCATCTATTCCAGCTACCATCTCCTCACAAAACCTATCCCAGGGCTTCACTGTCAAAAACATTGGAAAGCTCTTTTATTTTGCCTAATATTAATGTCTCTTGCTGCAATTTGACTTGTCCTACCAACTACAGAGCTGACAAATAGTTATATGAAGAACAACTGGTAAAGTTCAGGCTAGAGAAGTGGTCAATGAGATGAACAGAAAACTGGCTGAACTGCCAGGCTGAAAGGATTGTAGTCAGTGGAATGAAGTACAACTGGAGGCCACTGAGCAGCAGTGAGCCCCAGGGGCTGATGCAAGGGCCTGTACTGCTTAACATCTTCATCAATCACCTCAACACTGGGACTGAGTGTACCCTCGGCAAGTCTCCAGATGACAGAAAACTTAAGGAAGCAGCTGATGCACCAGATGTTTGCGGAGGCCTTCAGATGGACTGCAAGAGGCTGGAGAAATGGGCTGATGGGAATCTCACAAAGTTCAACTAAAGGAAGAGCAAAATCCTGACCCTGGGAAGTAATGCCCCCATGCCCCAGTAGATGCTGGGGGATAACTGGATGGAAAGCAGCTTTGCAGAAAAGGACATGGGGTTTCTGGTGGACACCAAGTTGATCTTGGGTTAGCCAAGAGACTTCGTATAAAAGAATGGTAATTAGAACGCTTTGGGCAAGTCTTTCGTTTCCTGCTTTATTATCACCTATCTATAAACAAACTGAAGGAGGTACCCAGGAACAACCCTTTGTCCTGTCCACCGTTTCAGGATCTAACAGAACAAAGCAAGTATATCCAGAACATGCCGAACCTGGGCAGTAGCCACAGGAGAACCAAAAACAGACAGACAAAACAAACAAAGCAATCATTCTGACCCCAGTACCCATCCAGGCGGGGGTGCCTTTCATGGCCCCAGCCTGGCGGGCACCCCCATTATTCTAAAAGAACCCACTATCCACCCTGACCTTATCCTTCCCCCACTGTGTTTCCACATATCTTCAGGCACACTACTCACCTGTGACATTTCATATGGGATTGTGCCGCTCTCCCTCCTGCTGGTCGGCGGACCCCCACGGCCCGCTTGACACACTATGCTAATCCTCACCCTCACCCACCCAAACCCCCTCCCCCCTCAAACCTGGAACGGCAAACCTCGGTGTGCTGCGAAGCTTCCTTCTCCTCTTTCATGGAATGTGGCCGGGACCCCCGCGCTGCCGGGAGCGTTCCCGCGCTCCGGGGGCGGGACCCCGGCCGAGGGGGCTTCCCGTGCCATGTGGCCGGGACCCCGGGCTGCCGGGAGCGTTCCCGGTTGTGCCCCTGGGCGCGACCATTGCAGGAGAAAGGAGAGAGAAGGGGAGCCTTGCCGGCAAAAGAATGGTAATAGCAAAAGGTCAAGGGAGGTGATCCTTCACCTCTTCTCAGACCTGGTGAGGCATATCTGGAGTGCTCCGTCCATGCCTGGGCTTCCAGTAAAAAAAAGATGTGTGTATCCTGGAGTGAGTCCAGTGATGAGCCACAAAGATGATTAAGGGATGGGAGCATCTGACATATGAGGACAGGCTGAGAGAACTGGGTCTGTTCAACCTGGAGAAGGAAAAGCTCAGAAGGATCCTCTCCATGTGTGTAAAAACCTGATGGGAGGAATATAGAAGACAGAGCCAGACTCTTCTCTGTCATGCCCTCACTCTTCTCAGTGACAGGACAAGAAGAAATGTGAACAGATCGAGATACATGAAATGCCATTTAAATATAGGAACAAAATCCTTCTTAGGGTGATTGAACACTGGCACAGGTTTTCCTGAGAGGTTGTGGTTTCTTTGTCTTTGGAGATATTCAAAATGCAAAAGTAATGGCCCTGAGCAACCTTCTTTAGCTGACCCTACTCATAAGAGGTTCTTAAATTAGATGATCTCCAGAGGTCCCTGCCAATCTCATGAATTCTGTGGTTCTGTGACTGTATTTCCTTCCTCTCTCACAGTAGCTTCTTACAGTCTTGAAGGTGATTATCGTATATCTCACTCAATTCAAGTTAGTTCAGTATTTCTTCAGAACACTTAGCTCATGGACTCATGGACCTTCTTCAATCAGTCTATGCTCTGCTCAAAGTGCAGTGTCCAACGCAGGATGCAGCACAGTAGCTGGGCCTGAATGACAACATTAAGTTGTTAACAAGTCACAGGGAGAATCATGTGAGAAGACAGACCTTGAAGAGAGAAAAGACCAACAAGCAGACAACAGCTGCTACCTACCCACTGAGTGCCAGCAGATACTCAGTTAAAAAATTTCTCTTCTAGGTGTTATAGATGAGATATCTTTAGAAATTTTCCAGAACTTTATGTTACACCTGTTTGGGAAAGAATATGTTTGGTTTGGCTTCTCCCCATTTATATTAAATTCTTAAATTGTTGCTTTTTAAAAAACAAGGGATTGAGCATCAGCCTTGGCTTTCCATATCCATTTTGTGCCATTAACTCCCCTGAACCCCCAGCGGGAGTTGGCAGCCTTGCCATCTCACCTGAGACCCAACTCCCCTCATGTGCCCAGCAGAGGACTAGCTTTTCAGAGGGCAGACGATGCTGGCGACCTCACCTGTTCTGTGCCTACAAGTTTGGCAGGAGGTAGACTCTTCCCAGTACTCCAGAAGTCAGGACAGGAGCCAAGAACCAGGAGCAAGAGCAGCCAAAGCAATCAACTTCAATGTGCCGCATTATAAAATAAATGAGCATGTGTCAAAGTAGGAAAGCTCACAACAAGGGATTGTCTTGAACTGCCTTGTTTATGATTTCATTCCTCACCCTTGCTTTCTCCCTCATCTCTGTTGCCAAATGCAGGTATATAGCCCCTTTCAAAATAAGGTAGAAACCAAGGGAAAAAAAAATTCTTAAAGTCAGACAAATATGAATTCCTCTCTCATAAAGGCAACTACCATCTTAGTACCCTGTCAACCTAGGCACTGACAGTTGTCATCCTTGCAGAGCAGGCACTAGATAGGTAAAGGAGGGAAGAAGTTGTGCTTTTCCTTGGCTAATAGCTGTATTCTGAAAACCTAAGGAGGGTGTTTTGAGCTGCTTGATGGTTTCTGTCTGCTATATTACTTAAGGAAAGACAGTGAACAGCACAAGAAATGCTTAAAAATGAAGTTATACACTGGAAGTAGGCAAGAAAAGCATGCTATGAGTAGAAAATAACAGTAATCAGTGACCCTCAAACACCCTAAGGTGTTTATGTGAATAAATCTGTACATTTCAGTATAGTCCCAAATTCTAATGCCCTATTTATCTCAGGGAAGGTTTTCAGACATTCTAGCCTGCTTGAGCAATATCCCTGCAAACCAAATAGGCCATTCCCTGAACCAAGCTGCAGCAAAGTCACTCTTTTTTTGGGGGGTGGAATTTTTGTTTGTTCGTGGTTTTGTTGGTGGTGGTGTTGTGGGGGTTTTAGCTGATTGGTTGTTATTTTGCTGTGGGTTTCCACTCCCCTCCCCCCGTCCAGCTCCCACCCATGAATAGACGAAATCAGATATCTTATTGTTTGGAAATGATTTAGCAATATGTTTGCAAAATTAGGATGGGTGAAACCTTAACTGAAGTCTGATATGTCTGCTCTGATATTGCATGTATCTTTGTTTCTTTGCTTCTTGGTTGGTTTTAACTGCAATTTTTTTCTTTTATTCTGAATATAAATATCTGGATGTAGTACCAATGTGTACTTGTATAACACAAGACTGTAAGATCTAAACACAATGTGAATGTAGGAATCAACTAAAAATGTGTCATTATTTTGAGTGAAGCACAATAACAAAATCAGATTTTAAACCCTGTCCTCTTGTCCAAAATATGAAATGAAGAAGTCAATTTAAAAACTTTTTTCCCCTCCATTCCTGATCTTGCAGGCATATTAGTGAGCAAGGAGGTATCTGCTAATCGTTCATTAGAAGGGTTCTTAGTTCTTCGTCTGCTTGTTTGGAGACAATGACAGCTGTTCGAGACAGTGGGTTGGCTGCACTCACTGCTGCGGATCTGAGGTGCTAGTGGAGGCCTCTTGAGGTCTGTCCTGCAGAGCAGACCAGCAGTCATGTCAGCCTCACTCTTTGACATGTAAACTGACTTACGGACCTTTCTTCACATTCTGGTTCAAGTTTCCTTTGCACTTCACTAAGAAGAAGATCACAGGGATCAACAAGGATTATCACACTGCTATGCCTACTACATAAGGCATGACCACCTCCTTAGCTTCTTCTCTAGGTGAAGCGATCTCTGTAGAGGTGTAGATAACACCCCTAGTTGACATCCCGAGTCTTCACCTTCCCTAAGAGCACTGGTGATACTGCACCTTTTTTTTTTTTTTTAATCTACTAAACATTTCCAGCTTTATTGAGATCTGAACTCTTGAGATATGGTGATAAATGTCCTCCTTGCTTTCCTTCCATTTTAACAAATTTCAGGCTTGGTACTCCTGAATTAGGATATCTATTTCCAGAATAGCAACAGTGGATTTCAATCTCTAATGTATTTAATGAGAAATTATAAATTAATAGGCCTTCTTCATAGAAGATCTATTCTAAATCTGTATGGGATCCTTAAGAACTGTGCAGTCAAAATAACTGACTGTCTGTACAGCTGTAATAAACACAATTTAATCTACGAATATCAGGAGGGTCTAAAATATAAAAAAAAACCTACAAAAATTACATGGCAAAAGGGTTTAATTTGTCCTTGGCAGACCTGGTTATGCCAAATTTAATTAAAGAGTTCTATTTGTGTCAATAAATTATCATCCAAGGTAAAATAAAAGTCATTCAGTTTGTTAAAACTCAACTTTATTTAGATGCACAATTAGTGGGTTTATCCTATTGCAAAATAATTCAGCCAAGAAATCAATGTTAGCACCGAGTACAACTGAGTTTACAAATAGTCTTCTGACACTAACTGGCTACAGCTACAGACATAATGTTTTATATAGATGGCATACTTCTCTTTCTCATACACACACAGAGACAAACAGATATCTCTGTAACCGTTTTCTAAAAGTCATTAACTCAATGCTACTGTAATACTACTAAAACTAATAAATGTTTTCTTACAGAAATTGATGAAGGCAGCTTCAGGAATGAGACAAATAAAAAAATAAATAAAGCATTTATAATCTTGTCTGTCTGCATTTTCTCAAAGGCTATGCCTTAATCCTGTCTTTGTTTCGTACCATTTTCCAGTAAAATATGGGTGAAATCAGATCAAGGAAACAGTACCAAGAGCAAACCTAATGGACTCTTACAAGTAAGCTCTCTCCCATCACGTTGCTGTAGCAAGGATGGAAAACATTTCAAATGCTGCCAACTACGCCAAGATGCCTGCTAACCTGTTGGTAGAAGCCTAGTTGTGGGGGATGGGCAAGATGTGCTCATGCATATTTTATCTAGGAGGCCTTGATAAGCCCACCAAAAGTGAATTGGAGCCTAGAAAATTGTAATTACTGGGAAAATGTCACATCACCTAACCTGAGACACCCAGTAGGTAATTAAGGCAGTAGCTGCCTAATGTGTCTGCACTGGCAAATTGGGTCACTCCTTGTTTTACCCAGCTCCACTGATTACACATCCTGTATGCCTGTTAGCTCCCTTTGAGAGTCAACATCCAGGAGGAAACTCAGGCTCCTTGAGGTAACAACATCTCCCAGGGTCTGTAAAGAGAGGGCACTTGGAAAGCAAAAAATCTCACTGCTTCCAAAAGACACACTCCTTCAATTCTATCTCAGCAGGCTTTGCTCACCAAACCTTTCTTTTTAGGGACAGGGAATAGCATGCTCTTCCTGTTAAAAAACCAAAACGAAACAACAAACCCCCACTTCTCTAAAGGCTGGAAGAAAAGCTGTGTAATTAATATATGCATTTTGAACAGAGAAAACACCACGCGTATCACAGAATCACAGAATATGCTGAGTTAAAAGGGACCCACAAGGATCATTGAGTCCAACTCTTAGCCCTGCACAGGATCAGCCCCAAGAGTTACAACATGTGCCTGAAAGTATCATCCAAATGCTGCTTGAACTCTGGCAGATTGGTGCTGTGACCACTTCCCTGGGGAGCCTGTTCCAGTGCTCAACCACCCTCTGGGTAGAGAACCTCTTTCTAATATCCAACCTAAACCTCCCCTGACACAACTTCAGGCCATTCCCTCAGGTTCTGTCACCACTCACCACAGAGAAGAGATCAGTGCCTGCCCGTTTGCTTCCCCTCACACAGAATTTGTAGACTGCAATGAAGTCTTCCCTCAGTCTCCTCCAGGCTGAACAGACCAAGTGAACTCAGCAACTCCTCACACAATTTCCTCTCAAGGCCCTTCACCATCCTCTTTGCCCTCCTTTGGACACTCTCTAATAGCTTAATATCTTATATTGTGGTACCCAAAACTGCCACAACATTGTGGCCTCACCAGTGTAGAGCAGAGCGGGACAATCCCCTCCCTCGACTGGTTGGCAATGCTTTGCCTGGTGTCCCCCCAGACACGGTTAGCCCTCCTGGCTGCCAGGGCACTGCTGACTCATATTACACTTGTCATTGACTAGGATCCCCAGGTAGGTCCCTTTCCATGGTACTGCTTTCCAGCATCTCATTCCCCAGTCCATATGTACATCCTGGGTTGCCCCATTCCAGGTGGAGAATCCAGCACTTCCTTTTGTTGAAATGCATCTGGCTGGTGATTGCCCAGTCCTCTAATTTGTCAATGTCTCTCTCCAGGACCATCTTGGTTTGAAGGGAGTCAACAGCTCCTCCCAGTTTTGTGTCATCTGCAAGTGTGCTTAGTGTCCTTTCCAGTCCCATGCCCAAATAATTTATGAAGATGTTGAAGAGCACAGAGCCCATGATGGAGCCCTGTGGAAACCAGCTAGTGACAAGTCACCAGTCTAATGTTACCCCACTCAATATCACCCTCTGTGCTCAACCCGTGAGCCAATTGCTCACCCACCACATGATGTGTTTATCCAGCTGTGCTGGACATTTTGTCCAGAAGGATCCTGTGAGAGACAGTATCGAAAGCTTTACAGAAATCCAGCAGATTGCATCAACAGGCTTCCCTTGTCTTTCATGAGTTTTTCAATACTTCCCAGAATGATCTTTTCCGTAATTTTACCAAGCACTGAAGTGAAACTGAAGGCCTGTAGTTTCCAGCATTCTCCTTCTTGCCTGTCTTGAAAATCAGGAAAACTTTTGCCAGCTTTCATCCACCTGGGACGTCTCCAGATTCCCAAGATTGCTCAAAAATCACTGAGAGAGGTTGCACGATGATAACTGCCAGCTATTTGAAGATTCTGGGATGAATTCCATCAGGCTCCATAGATTTGCAGGAATCCAGCTGAAGCAGAAGATCGCACACAATTTCAGGGTCCACTCGGAGTTGATAATTCCTGTAGTCATGGTCTTTGAGACCAGGACCTCATCATCTGTGTNGTTGGCCCTCCTGGCTGCCAGGGCACTGCTGACTCATATTCAGCTTGCTATTGTCCAGGTCCCTTTCCACAGTGCTGTTCTCCAGTGTCTCATTCCCCAGTCTATACAAACAACCAGGGTTGCCCCATCCCAGGTGCAGAATCTGGCACTTTCCCTTGTTGAACTTCATATGGTTGGGGATTGCCCAGTCCTCTCATTTGTTGAGGACTCTCTGCAGGGCCTCCCTGCCTTCAAGGGAGTCGACAGCTTCTCCTAATTTAGTGTCATCAGCAAACTTACTTAGTATTCCTTTGAGTCCTGCGTCCAAGTCATTAATGAAGATGTTGAAGAGCATGGAGGATGGAACCCTGTGGAACTCCACTAGTGACAGGTCACCAGCCTGATGTTACCCCTTCACTCTTTGTGCCCAACTTGTGAGCCAGCTGCTCATCCATCACGTTCCACAGTTATCCAGGTGTGTGCTAGACATTTTGTCCAGAAGGATACCATGAGAGACAGTATCAAAAGTTTTGCTGAAATCCAAAAAGATTACATCAACTGGTTTCCCTTGATCAACTAAGTGGGTTACCTCATCATAGAAGGAAATCAGGTTTGATAAGCAGAACTTCTCCCTCACAAAGCCGTGATGGCTGTGACCAATGACAACGTTGCCATCTAAGTATTTTTCAATACTTCCCAGAATAATAATTTCCATGATTTTACTGAGCACTGAAGTGAGACCGACAGGCCTGTAGTTTCCAGGGTCCTCCTTGCCCTTCTTGAAAATCAGGACAACATTCACCAGCTTCCAGTCAGCTGGGACCCCTCTGGATTCCCAAGACTGCTCAAAAATCATTGAGAGAGGTTTTGCAACTGCATCAGGTAGCTCTCTAAGGACTCTGGGGTGAATCCCATCCGGCCCCATAGGTTTGTAAGGATCCTGCTGGAGCAGCAGATTCCATGCAAGTTCAGGGTCAGATGGGAATTGATCATTCTCACAGTCATGGTCCTCCAGCTCAGGGCACTGAGACCCCCTTGGTCCATCATCTGTGTGGAAGACAGAGGCAAAGAAAGTGTAAAACACATCTGTCTGGTCTCTGTCCCTGTCTGTGAGGTGACCATCCTGATCCTGTAATGGGCTGTAACTGCCTTTTGCCATTATTATATCTGAAAAAAAAAATATTTTTATTGTCCTCCACATTTCTGGCCAGCTTCATCTCCAGCTGAGCTTTGGATGAACAAATATTTTTCTGCAGCAGCATCTCTGTATTCTTCCCATATCACTTGACCTTGCTTCCACTGGGCACACACCTTCCTTTTGTATAATTCCCAAGAGAAGATTGCTGTTCAGCCAAGCCAGCCTTCTGCCTTGCTTGCTTGACTTGTGGCATTTAGGAATAACCCAATTTTTATAGCACAAAACTGCACAGAGCTGCCATAAAATAACTTTTTTGATAAAGAAAAAGAGACAGAATGAATTATTCAAATTACTATATAAGGAAATACTTTTATGGTATTTTTGCATTTATAGCATTCCTGCATTAAGGCAGGAATTTTAATTCTGATTCAAACTAAGTAATGTTTATCACACAGTTAGTCTTCCCCAGAGCAGTATATTCACATACTCCACATTGAGCAAAAAGCTCACAGTAAAACAAGCTTAGATGGGATCAGGATAAAAAGTATGAATGAAAAGCCTAAGGAGTGTTCATACAGAGTG
>NW_021940535.1:0-1363 GCF_001715985.3 Manacus vitellinus
TTGCAGGAGGGCTCTGCAAAGCTCTTGCATTTTCTCTTTCAAAAGCTAAATGCTTGCACAGCATCTCTCTGGCTTCATTGTATTCAATTTGCTTGTTCAGAGTCGACTGCAGCTGGTCCAAACATCTTAAATTTGTATAACTTTGTAACTCTTTACTGTTGGATAGGTAATCAATTTGATCAGTAGTGAGAATGTTTTCCATAGCTTTTAGGGCTTGCCTGGCTATCTCTCTATGGTATTTTGATTGTGAATCTAAATTACAATTTGCTTTCCCGCCTGATTGATGTGCCGTGGTGTCTGTTTGTAGGTATTTAATACGAACAGAGCAATTTTTCTGGAAATCAGCTAATCAGACTGTATATTGGGTGTTACTGAGAACTAGTTTTATCAGTTCTTTCCAGTCATATGTGGTGAGGGGATAGGTGTGACTCAATGCCTCCAAATATTTAAAAATATTGGTTAAGGACAGACCAGAACCTCTTATCAAATGCCTCAGGTTCTCTGTGGCCTCATACAAGGCCTGACTCTGAGGGGGATGGCTTTGGCTCATATCGTCTGGGCATGCCTGATTAATATTCAGGTTTTCCATTCGAAACCCCCTGTCCAGACATTGCTCCCACATGTTAGCTGACTTCTCCCCCTGTACCCTATTGATCCCTCCCGTTGGAACCATGTTTGGCTCTTTCTCCCCCTCCTTCTCCCCTTCCTTCTCCCCCTCCCCCCATTCCTCCCATTCCTCCCATTCCTCCCCCCTTGTGGTCTCGGTAAAACCGGTTCCCTGTGGGGGTATGGTGGGCGGTGGGTAGGGGGCGGGGTTGGCTCCTTGACTGGAAAAGAAAGGTTGGAGTTCAGTCTGTGTGGGGGGAGGAAAATGGCTGCGGCAATGGCTGCCCACGTGGTCGCTGTTCATTCGCAGCGAAAGGGGGTGAATACACTAAGTTATTCTCCCCATCACTGTAACAGGACTGCCTTGTGTTGACCCGGGGGTCGGAAGTTCGCATGGCAATGTCTGTCCCTTCACAGCGACTCGTTTTACTTGGCTCTCGTGTGTCCCGGTATGATCCCTGAGTTTGTATTACCATGTTGTGCTGTGCTTGCTCTCAACAGTGTGTGCAGGGGGGGTGGGGGGCGGGTTGTTTTGTTCTTCCCTGTGTGCCTCGTGCAGGCAGAGTTTATCAGAGTAAATTGCTTTATGTTGCAAAGTTTGCAAAATGCTAGAGTCTGAGTTTTGCTTCAATGTATCATGAGGTTTCTATGGAAAGCGGGCGTCTTATGTTACCTTATCTCGAGCGGCTGGGAGTCCTTTTGTAGCAATTTTGGGCTAACTTGCAGTCTTTTTTCTGCGGCTTTGGGGGGTCCGGGC
>NW_021940535.1:9711-12126 GCF_001715985.3 Manacus vitellinus
CTGGAGAGACACGGAAGGACTAAACAGGGTGCCACTCTTTGCATTGAAGAGACAACTCTTGAGCACACACCTGGTGGTGGCGTGGGTAGATGACCCTGAGCAAGTACAATTGCCAGTAGCCTCCTGGGGGAGCCTTGAAGTTATGTGGGACAAAAAGTGTCTCGGTTTCCCTTTGAATTTACAGTATTAAACCCCGGCAAAGCCCCTGGATGCAGCTCTGGGATGTGCTTCCGTGGTCAGAACTCCCCGTGCCCATCCCTCAGGCTGTGGGTCTTCTCAGATAGTGGCAGAGCATGCGGCACTCAACAAGGGCTGAGTTGTATCCAGGCTCCGGGTGTGGCAGCAGGAGCCCCAGGAGATACTGCCCCTGCTGCCATGAACTGTAGGAGGCGTGGTTAAGGTGACACAGAGGATGTGCCCAGGTACAGAGCCCAAGGAGCATGCCCCAGAGTTAGTAAACTGGTTGGTTAAGAAAGTCACATGATATGTAAGGATAGAAGAGCGCGCGAGTTTGAATAAATTCTCTTTGTCTCACCATCCATGAGGAGCATCATTCATTCCTTGTTATAGAAGGGCCTAACCGCTACATATGGCGCCTGAACAGGGACATTTTTAGCTTAGATTAAGCAAGATATCTATCCTGGATCAGGAGATCAGCTGGTGTCTCCGGGATCGTCTCAATTTTCGGAGATGGGGGACTTTACCACAAAAAACCCTGACGTCAATAAACCCCGTGGTCTTAGTCGCATCTAAGAGACGGACAGTTAGTTTAGCGAGCTCGAAAAATATTAGATAGTGCACGGAAGAAGAGAAGAAATAGTTAAGGAAGTAGGCGAGAGGTCAGAGCAGGCAACCAGAGAGAGCGGAGAGGGTCAACGCAACATCAAAAGCGGTGAGTCGGACTGGGAGACTGCTCCCTGGGCAAGACGTGCCTGCAGCTCGAAGACCCGAGCNGGAAAGCGCAGAGCTCCGTGCCTGCTGCACCGCCGGCCCGGCACCTAGTGCCTGTTGCCTAGCAACTACTAAAACCGAAGTTTGGAAGTACCGGGGAAAAGGCCGAGCAAACACGTGTGCTGGCCGCCCCCCGCGCCGCAGCAGGGGTCTACGCCGGGAGTGTCCGCTTAACGGAGCCCAGTGCCGCCTTAACATCGCCCGCGTTCTCCCGCTGTCCCTGCCTAAACCGCGCTGCGTCCGAAAGCCACGTGGAAAAGGTAGAACTGCACCGCGACCCTATCGGAACCCCCTGCTCCATCCTGAGCACCGGAGGAGACTGGCCACCTCCTGCCGACCCCTGCCTGTCTGAGACGACAGTGTAGACTCTTCAAGTTGAGGAAAAACCTTTCAGAAACCGTGGAAACCCCAAAAGAACTTTTTGCCGCTTTTCGAGCCTGCCGACCGTGCGCCGCCGCTTTCCCGAGCCTGCAGCTTGCAGCCTGCGCCGGGACACCAGCCACCAGCACCGGAACCCCACGGCCTGCCATCGCCAAGCCAGCGTCTACTGAACCTGTCCCCGCGCCGGGAGGTACCCCATGTCGCAGCTGCCCCCAGCCGTGCGCAGAACCACCCACGCCGCCGGAGCAGCTCAACGCAACCCCCGCGCCGCAGACGGAGAAACCGGACCCCCCAAAGCCGCAGAAAAAAGACTGCAAGTTAGCCCAAATTGCTACAAAAGGACTCAGAACGTGTGCTCCCAACCGCTCGAGATAAGGTAACATAAGACGCCCGCTTTCCATAGAAACCTCATGATACATTGAAGCAAAATTCAGACTCTAGCATTTTGCAAACTTTGCAACATAAAGCAGTTTACTCTGATAAACTCTGCCTGCACGAGGCACACAGGGAAGAACAAAACAGCTCACACCCACCCACCACACACTTTGCTGATAGCAAGCACAGCACAACATGGTAATACAAACTCAGGGATCATACCGGGACACACGAGAGCCAAGTAAAACGAATCGCTGTGAAGGGACAGACATTGCCATGCGAACTTCCGACCCCCGGGTCAACACAAGGCAGTCCTGTTACAGTGATGGGGAGAATAACTTAGTGTATTCACCCCCTTTCGCTGCGAATGAACAGTGACCACGTGGGCAGCCATTGCCGCAGCCATTTTCCTCCCCCACACACAGACTGAACTCCAACCTTTTTTTTCCGGCCAAGGAGTCAACCCCGCCCCCTACCCACCGCCCACCATACCCCCACAGGGAACCGGTTTTACCGAGACCACAAGGGGGGAGGGATGGGAGGAATGGGAGGAATGGGGGGAGGGGGAGAAGGAAGGGGAGAAGGAGGGGGAGAAAGAGCAAAACATGGTTCCAACGGGAGGGATCAATAGGGCACAGGGGGAGAAGTCAGCTAACATGTGGGAGCAATGTCTGGACAGGGGGTTTCGAATGGAAAACCTGAATATTA
>NW_021940535.1:23007-68395 GCF_001715985.3 Manacus vitellinus
CGTGCGAGGAGTTCAGGGCTGTGGCCCGGGAGCCGCCGATAGAAAGGGATAAAATCGCCGATTCGTAATTTGGCGTGTGATCACTTCATGTTTGAGCCCTTGATGGCGATTTCACTGCCCTCCGCGGTCTCTACCAATTGGTCCTGTTGCACCTGGGCTCTGCCTGCAGACACTGGCGGGGAGATAAAGAAGAAAAGCCGTCAGAATTGCTTTTTGCACTGGATGTTTTTTCCCAGAAGAAAGGGCACAGAAACAGTCAGGACCAGACGGAGAAAAATTTTAGGTGAATGTCAAGGCGTGCAGCAATGGACGTGTCTATTAGAATTTGCTGGAGGGATGAGTGCGGGAAAGAGAGTTGGATTGCTGGAGTCACTGAAGAATGGAAAGCTGCGGGACTATAAGCAAAGCAAGAGAGAAAGGAAAGTAGGAAAGAGAAGGACGGTCTGCAGGAATTCTCTGAAGGACAGAGAGTAAAGCAAGGAAACAGGAACTGCTCGACAAAGAAAAGACCGCTGTGTTTGCCGAGGAAACGCTTTATGGAGCAGAGGGAGGGACGGCCGGGAGGCTAGTTGGGAGACTGAGCTCTCTTAAGAACATGCGAGGCAGGACACCCGCCCCGAGGGACCTGCATGGCCACCCCAGTCGCTGTCCCTACGGTCCCCGGGTGCCAGGCTCGTGCACTGAGCAGAACCGCGGCCAGCGCCTCCAGTCCCGTTCTCCGCCAGAACCGCATGCACCGATCCACTGCCCGTCCTCTCGCTGCCCCTGACAGCCCGGTCTCTCTGCTACGGTGGGGCCGCCTCCTCTCCACCTCTTCTCCCTTCTTCTCCCTCCCCGGCCCTCCTCATCCAACTCTGCCCGGGTACTGTGCCGGGTACCTGCGATTCTCACGCTCTCGTCCGGTGCGGGCTGGATGCGGATGACAGGCAGCAGCAGCGGTATCGTCGTGGCGGTCGGGGCTCGTCACAGCGGCGGCGGGCCCGGTTTATGTAGGAGCGGTGAGGAAAAAAACTCACGGTCTCTCAATCTTGAGATCTCCGATAGCAACGCGCTCTCCTGCCACCCATCTCTTACCCACCGCCTCCGCTGTGCAGATCCCTGACATACGTCCCGCTGCCGCCGTTTTCCCCTGCCCTCCGCCTCCAGCTCCACCAGATGAGGGCCCAGAAGGCGCCGGCGTCGGGAACACTGCCGGGGTTGAGCAGGCGGAGGAGGGCAGTTGGAAGGAGAGGAAGGGAGAGGAGGTAGAGGAGGAGTAGAGGAGGAGACCCCACCAGAGCAGAGAGACGGGGTTGACGGGAGCAGCGAGAGTCCTTTTGGCGGATCGACGGATGCGGCTCTTGGGGGAGCGGGGTTGATTGCGCTGGCGGTGGTTCTGCTCTATGCGCAGGACTGGAGCCCGGGGACCGTGGTTGCCGTGCAGGTCCCTCGAGTCTTGCAGGTTCTTCACAGAACTCAGTCTCCCAACTAACCTCCCGTCCGTCCCTCCCTCTGCTCCATATTACATTCCCTCGGAACACTCACCGGTCTTATTTTTGTCGTACCGTTCTTTTACCATTGCTTTACACTCTGTCCTTCAGAGAACTCGTGCAGTCCGTGTTCTGTGTAGTTCTGAAACGGCACTCTTCCCTAGGGGCGCTACATTACTCCGCTGTAGAAACAATTAAAAAAATCCCCTGAAAACTCCAGCAGCTCTCTGGACCCTATAGCAGCGCATGCGAGATGTTCGAGGCTATGGCCCGGGAGCTGCCGGTAGATATGGTTAAAATCGCCCATTCGTATTTTGGCTTGTGAGCACTTATGGTGATTTCACTGCCCTCCATGGTCTCTACCAAAGCCGAAGGACCGACTGCAGAAGTTCTCTGAAGGACAGAGAGTAAAACAAGGAGCTTAAAGGGGATTTTCTGAAGAATACACTATTCATTTAATTCTAGAGACGAGACGATTAGCACCCCTAAGAAAACAGGGAGTTTCACTCCTACACAGAGTGCAAGCTTGTGAGAGAATGCCTAACTGCCAAGGCACATGCACTGCAGAGAGCAGCCCAAGTCTGGGCATACTCCATTCAGCTGCAATGTGTGTCCCTAACTTCTCCTGAACCATGGTCTCTTGGACACTCTGATCCACTCTAGGCAATCACTGATAACCATGAAGATCTTTCTCTTTGGATAGGACGAGGATCCTTGCCTTGCCTTGAGTGTGGAAAAGACAAAGTAAGGGTCTGCTAGATTTTAAGTGTCACCCATCCAGCGTCTGAGTGCCACAGTGCAGAGGTGTGCAAAAGTTGTGAGACTGTGACCGAGCAAGGTGCTGGCAAGCCAGACCAAGTTTTAGAGTGGATGAGAGAGTAGAAAAAAGCATTAAGAACGATAGAATGGCAACCATGTGGCCCTGGGCTCAGGAAGAATTTTTACAACTGGGAGACGCCATGCCACATCTGAGTTTTTTCTGGGGAAGTTGCTACCAGCAGGGATGCTCCCCGTTACAGACCAGGAGAAGTTGAGTCCGGGGTGCTGATCCCGGAAGGATGGTCTGCCTCTCGTGCCCCTGCACTATTCTTAAAAGCCCGTGCCCTGGAGTAAAATTCAGGTGTCCCCAGGTGCCAGCAAAGGAGTGATGTGAGGGAAGAGATGTGGTGAAAGGAGTCCCAAGGCCTGTCAATTGGGAGCTCCCTGATAACAACCAACTTCGTCGACCGGAGATTGATATCGGGGCCCGTTTTGTATGCAGGCCCCCCTGCCTCCCCTCTGAAGAGCCCTGGTGACGCTCTCGCCTGCTTTCCTCATCGAGTCAACACACGGAGAGAGCCAGAGCGCCACCGGAGCAGGACTCAGACCCGGGGCTGTTTGCCGGAGGACGACAGGAGAGAGAGGAAGGCAGAGGAGGGAGAGGAGGCGTAGAGAAGGTAGACCGCCCGGAGCAGAGAACCGAAGCTGGCGGGGGCAGTGAGACGCCGGGAAACAGATCGGATAATGCAGCCCTGGTGGGGCTCGGGGCTGGTGCGGCTGACCGTGTTTCTGCTCGGTGTTCACGGCTGGAGGCCGGGGACCTTTTTGCTGGGGCTGGGGTGGCCATGCATGTGACTCGAGATTGCTGTTCTTCCTGGCTTTCTCACAGACAGCAGTCCCCTAATTATCCTCCATCCCTCCCTCCGTCTACTCCATAAAGCATTCCCTCGCAATATTCATTGCTCTTTTCGCTGTCGAGCCGTTCCTGTTTCCTTGTTTTGCTCTCTGTCGTTCATACAACTCTTGCTGTCCGTCCTTCCCCTTTCCTACTTTTCTTTCTCTCTTGCTTTGCTTTGTCCCGCAGCCTTCCATTCCTCAGTGACTCCAGCAATCCAACTCTCACTCCCGCACTCATCTCTCCAGCAAATACCTACTAATGGACACTTCCATTACTGCACACCTTGACATCTTCTTGAAATTTTTCTCCGTCTGGTCCTGACTGTTTCTGTGCGTTTCTTCTGGGAAACAACATCCTAAGCAAAAATCAATTCTGACGGCTTTTCTTCTTTATCTACCCACTAGGGTCTGCAGGCAGAGCCCATGTGTAGCAGATCTATTGGAAGAGACCATCGAGGGTAGTGAAACGCCCTATCATACGCATACATCTAATTTTACTTTTGCTTTTTCTTTTTCTATACTGTAAGGCACCTATTATGTATTCTTCAAAAATAGCTGTTATCATAGTATTTTGTGTTGTTTATATTTCTTTGCTACTTTTGTGGTTTCTTGCTCTGTGTTGGAAGCAAAATCGGGCTCCTAAAGCAACGACAGGAACATCCTTTTAAATTTGTATGGGGAGGGTTTCTGGAAATTTGACTGTGAATACACGACACAGTTTGAAAACTAGAATTAAATTCTGTCCATTTTGAAGTTGTTCGTTTTATGTGCATGCTTTATGTAATACTTGTTTTAATTACATTCTTGGATCCCAGTCAACCCAGGGAAAAATATTAGCTTGGGCTTTATCTCCACATCTAATACAATAAAAATTTAATCAGACTTTGGAGGAAACTAGGTGTGCCCAATATTACTGTTGCAGAACTCATAGACAGTTCTTTCTTTTGAAAAGTTTTGAGTCATAGAATGTGTGAGATTTTTAGATTTTTCATATCTCTTAATAGTATTCAGATTTTTTATTAGAGTGTGCATTTTGTGGGCAACAGCGACATATTGTGGTTTTTTGTAGATATACATGCTTATTTTGAAACCAAGCATATTTGTTGTCTAAGGCTGACATCATGTGGATATTTGTAGTAGTGCATGTTGGTTGTAAAGTTAGTAAATGTAGATTTTTGTCGAAAAGCAGTATTTCGATTTGAGGGGTGGATATTTTTTGGAGTATAACAGTTTTGGTTGTTGGATATCTTAGATTTACTCTTGTCTTCTGAATGAGAAATCTCTTTGAGACCTAGTTATCTGTCTTTTAGAAAAAACTGATTGCCAAGACGGTTCTGAAACTGAAAAAAGTATTATTTATATGGTCTTGTGGTTTTGGTCACAACTGAGTGTAATTTAAAAGGTGTATAACAGCCAAACATTTTTGTGATTAAAAAGGCTTATTTAACTGCATAAGTATTGAACATGCCCCTCGAATATTTTCTTGTGTTCGTGCATGTTGGCATTTTTTTTACTATTAAAGGGTATCCTAGCAATTGTAGACAATTAGGTAATTTATCATATTCTCAAAAATTTTTTTTATTACGTCTTGTCTAATGCAGTAACTTTTAATATGATGATATATATAACCTCATTTATAGGAATAGACAGTGGGAGCATTTCTTCAAAAGTCTGAAAGCAAACGTTGGACAAGAAACAAGGAGAGATTTAATGGGCTTTTTTTAATGGGCTTTTTTTATAAACTGTGTTCCAGTTTGCAGAGAAAAGGCCTGCTTTGGTTATCATACCAAAATTCTTATCATCCTAATCTGTTAGGTACACTAATATTTTCAGGTTTACAAGTTTATCTGATTCTGATAATTTCAACCTCTTAATATTACATTAACCAAGTTTTCTTTATTATTCCATCTATGTGGTATAAATGAACTCATATCTTTCAGCTATTGAGCCAAAAATTTTATTTTCATATGTACTGAAAATCAGAAATTGTAGGACTAATACATATTGTCAAAGGTTTGAATTTATAAATCTGCAGATGCTTATAAGTGCCCAATTAATATATAAGAGCAAAACCCACCAAATTCTAGTGGGACCATGATGAAAAATTTAAAGAGTTCAGTTGCATAACTTAGATTAAGAGGTTGCTACCTCCATGGTGGGAGTGCTACAAAGATGTGCAGTCCATAGAGAATGGATTTCAGAAGACTTTTTTTCTATGGAATTGTTTAGTTTTATATTTGTTGTTAAGCCTCAAGACTGGGGAAAAAAATCTAGCCTCTGTATGGAACACGTAGTTTATCTTTTTTTAGAAGGGAGAACAGTAGCAGATAGGTTAGGAATGAAAAGGCCCTATCCATCCTGTCTGGTTGTCATGGCTTTGGTTCTTCTGTGAGTAAAACACAGTCACAACACTGTAAAAGCATATTTAGTACTTCACAAGATAGCTGTAACTAAAGTGGTTGGGCTGCTGGTGGAGCATTAGTAATGCACTTTTATCACAGTTTTGAAAAGAGACGCTGAAATTTTTTCCTCCCCCCCCCCACTGCCCCAAGCTGTTTCTTTTGGGGTGTGGGGAATGGAGCAAAGCCGCATATGTGGGGACTTTGTTTTGTTTCTTCTGAAATTTTTTGATAGCACCATTTGTTTATTCAGTTTTTGTTAATAAAAAGTTGTTTCTTTTCCTTTTCCACACTTCCACCTGAAATTTCTTAATTTCTGAGTTGTAATCTTGTTAAACTAAGACAACTTTCTTCTTTCCCATTAGTTTTTCCTCCCTCATACTCTGCGGCGTAGTGCTACTCTTCCCAACTTTGTATCAGTGACAGATGTTGGTGTTATGTATCTGTTCGTCATCCTCTGTCTGAATCCACTAAAAGTTTTGATATTTGTTTTTTAGCTTTGTGGATTTGCCACCCACAACCCCTTTCTGTGGAGAATGGTAAATAAATCAAAAAACTCATGTCTGTGTGTGTGTGTTTCTTGGCCTTGTGCATATCAGGTGAAAGAATACTACTTTGGAATAACAATGTGCCCCTTAATATCAGAGATGGACCTATTCAGGATCAAATAGCATGTTATTCTTCTGCCTGTGTATGCAGGGCATGTGTAGCAGAGGTTTATAGCTGTCTGAAGGAACCGTATGTACATTCTCTACTTAGAATTTCCTGACGATGCTATGAGAAAAAATTTTACTCTCATTTCTTAAAATTTTGTACCATCTTTGATAATTCTACTATGCAGCTACATTTATTCTTTTGCTTCTTCAGATAAAGTGTAATCCTTTTAAGAATTAATATTTCAATAAAAGAGACTTTTCCTCACCAAAACTGAGGAAAGATGGAGGGAAGGTGGTATTGTTTATAAAAAAAGCTAATACTTTCTATTTTCGGTCCCATCTTCTCATGCTTTTGAAAAGTCCTTCCTGATCAAGCAACATCCCCAGAGACCAAGACGTGTTCTCAATATGACAGGCTATTTTGTGCCAAAATAGCACAAATGTCTCCTTGCAAGCAGGTTGTCTCAGTCTTATGGGACTGGAATGTTTGCTAAAGAGGATGAGTTATGAGATAGACCAAACTTCTCTCTCTCAGCAATTGTAAATTCAAAATTAAGGGGCTTTAATCGAGGAAGTGTGGAAAAAAACCAGAAGAAATAAAAACTCTTTATTAAAAGATATATGTATGTTGGTAAAAACAGTAACAGAACACAAAAAAACTAGATAGCAATCCTAGGAAAAAACAACAACAACAACAAAAAGGTCTTTGCCCTTTAGCACAGTCCTAATCATGGCCTGCAGGGGACGCTGCTGGATCGCTGAAGGTGTAGGACCTGCAGTACCCTGTCGTGGCCTGCAGGGGGCGCTTTTGGATCGCTAAAGGTGCAGGGCCTGCAGTTCTCTCTGTTGGCCTGCAGGGGGCGCTTTTGGATTGCTGAAGGTGCAGGGCCTGCAGTTCTCTGTCATGGTCGGCAGGGGGCGCTGTTGGGCTGTCACCACGTGGGGAGAGGGGTCTGGGACGGTTGGTCTCCGGTCGTGGGAGGAGCCGAAAAGAAGATGGAAGGAAGGGGTAAGGAAAAGCAGTTCACCCCCCAACAAGACTCACTGTGGTTCTCAGTTCATGACACCCCAAAAAGCTCCTACTTTTCTCCCAGTGAGCACAGAGACTCTCCGATGAAACACACAGCAGGTCCGAGTTGGAGACAAAAGACAGCTTGCAGGCAAGTTGAAGCCAGCAGTCAGAGCTGACCAGGACGGGAAACCCAAACAAAAAAGGCTTCCAGGCCTTCTCTCCAAATGCCCCAAAACACAAATCCTGTCTCCAACCTCGAAAGAGAATCCAGCCCGTCTGAATCTCTACCCTCTGAACCGAGCCAGCTGGCCCCTCCTCAAAACTCCTCCCCTCTCCCCCCAGTCTCCGATGGGCCATTTGTGAGGAATTCGGCCAGATCTTTTGTAAAGCTAATTGGCTCCCTTCCTCCTTTTCCACTCAAACTCTTTCCTACAGTGGGGGGGCAGGGGAAAGAAAAATTCTCCTGAATTTCTAACCTATAACAGAGGATCAAGAAGAAAATATAGGTAGAGACATGGAGACAAAAAAGAACAATTCAGAAAAGAAAAACTGTCATAGTACTGATATAATAAACTGTGAATTGATACTGAGCTGCTTTGAGAGTTCACTGTTAGAGCTACGCATCTGGTGGCAGTCAGCACTGAGGAACAGAATTTCTCAGGAAACTGGCGGATTCTACTCAAACACAAAAGAGAAGAGAGAGAACAGACTTAGTTGACTTCTTGATAGACCTGCAGGTGGTTCTTATTTTTGTGAGTTAGTACTGATGAAGAGTTACAGAAGGAAACAAGAGAATATGATCAAGAATTTTACACACATAAGGAAATATCCATCCTCTCCCATATCATGAAGGCACTGAATTGAACTAAAACTTGCAGTGCAAAGGTGAAACTTTGTAAGACCCATTTTACAGCTACAAAATCAAAGTCAGCTTCGGAAATCTCCAACAGCTGAGAACTGCATCCATATTGCATCAGACCTGTGATAGTGATGTTTATATTTACAGTTGTATTTACAGATGTATTATTGTTAAAATTGGTGACAATATCTATGGTAAACTAAACTCTTATAAACTATAAATATAGAACAGTCAGTGATGCTGTAATAGTTAATATTACAGAATAGTTGTGACTGGCAGGTGCCTCTAGACATCATATACTTGAACCCTCCGTGGTAAACGCACGATCTGCTAGAGCATGATTGTCCACTGTATACTACCATACTTGTCTTCCCCTTTCCCTGTGACAAAGTAAGCCTTCTATTGTGCCCCTGAGATAATTTTTATGTCCACAAAACTGGATATGGAGATGAAAAAAAGCCCTAAATTTACTCGTGGTCCCTTACAAAGAGGAAGAAGAGCTCAGCCGCTGCTTGAGTGCCGCGACTTCTCTGATGCTCTTCGCCTCCGCACGCCGCAGTCGACCTCCGTGGGGGTGACATGCGCTGTCCGGCGGCAGCAGAGCCGTCTCCCTAGGGCGCTCCCTCCGCCAGGGAGGCGAGAGGACAGCGCGTAGGGCGGGAGGTTCTTGGGTTTAGTTAATACGCTCCTGCCTCTCCACGCTTTTTGCGGGAATGGGGAGAGGAAGATAGAAGTAACGTCCCGGCGAGGCGGGGCTCGCAGCGGGACTTTTCTCCCGGGAGAGGAGGTGGGGCCGGGGCAGCAGTGCTCCGATCGTCCAGGGGCTGCTCCCCGAACAGAGAAGAGAGGTCTTGCCGGCGGCGCGAGGCAGCTATGGGCTCTGTCACCTCGGCCCTGAGCCGGCCGCGGCGCACCCTGGTGCGGGTGGGCACCGGGACTTTCCCCTCAAGCCCCTGCCGGCCCCCGCTGGCCGCCGTGCTGAAGCTCCACGGAGAGGAGGAGGCGGTCCCGCCGGAGGGGCTCCCGGCTCCCCGCCGCAGCCCCGGTGCCCGTGAGTTTCCGCGGGTCGGGGGCGCGGGGGAAATGGAGCCACTTCCAAGGGTTCCACGCAGCTTCGTAGACAGGGGATTTGCCCAGGTGACGGCACTGCCGCGGGCGACAGAGCCCCAAGGGAAAAGGAAGGGTGTTCTCGAAGGGGTGGAGGGAAAAGCTCAACCCGATCATCTCACTCGTCGACAGTGAGGGGCCCCGGGGGATGGTTCAGAGCAGAGCACTTTTTCATCTAGAGGTGCGATGTGGGAAGGGGCCAGGGTTAATTGCGGGGAATGACATCACTGGAAATTGTATTAGGTTTTCCAGTTTTCTTATGCATTCATCGAAGTTTAGGATGAGGAATGAGATTGGCAAGTATTAAGAGCTTTTTCCTGGGATGTTGGCTCTTCAAAGATGCTCTCTGTCTCTGTCAAAACTTAGTTAAGATTTCTGATCTTACAGTGCTTGCCAGTGCAATATTTCCCATTGCTGCCCTTAAGTTTCAAAATACCACACAATACTTTTGGATGATTTAAAATGATCAGCATCTTTTATTCAGTCAAGAAAAATAAAAGCATCGGTCTGGATACAGCACTGGTTAAAAACCAACCTGTAATAAGCTGCAAAGGAAGGCACTGACATAATACAAAAACAATGTTGCATTCTCAAGGAAGGGTATAACAAGCTATTTATGCTACATAACATCAGTTTTCTTTTTCTCTCTTAATTTAGGGGCTAGGCAACAGTGATTGTTTAAAGAGTCCTGCTTCATTGTTCTCTTTTCTTTTGTCTGCTCTTTAGACCACACATGTCTATTTGAAATCAATGATCTAATAAAGCTTAAGGGTACTAATCAAATTAAATGCAAAGTCTGGTTCCTCATTTTTAAATTCAGGATTTCTCAAGAGAAGAATTTAATTCATACAGTCCCTCCTTTCATCCTATTGTAATATCCCCTGTTTATGATATTCTATGAGTTGGAGCAATTCACAACTTGTGGCTGGTCCTTGTGGACTTTGGCCACAACAACCCCACGCAGCACTGCAGACAGAATGGCTAGAGAGTGGCCAGGCAGTAAGGGCCCTGGGGGTTCTGATTGACAGCAGGCCGATCATGAGCCAGCAGTGTACCCAGGTGGCCAAAAAGGCCAATTGTATCTTGGCCTGTATCAGGAATAGTGTGGCCAGCAGGATTAGGGAAGAGACTCTTCCCCTGTACTCAACACTGGTTAGCTGCACCCTGAGTTCTGTGTCCAGTTCTGGGCCCCACAATTTAGGAAGAGTATTGAGGTGCTGGAGGGTGTTTTAATGTCATGTTTTCTTCCATTGGACTCTGTGATACAATTTGTTAGCCACATTTGCTATCTCTACCAGCTCAAAGAGTGATTTACATCCAGTAGATTGAGAAAACCAGAGGTAAAAGGAGAAATGAGTTGGGGCTTGTAGGGTATTCTGACTTTTGTGGGATTTGAGTTGCAAGCATAAGCATAAAACCAATTGCCTAATAGCAGCAAAAATACTTAGAGGTTTTAATTTGACATTTAGATAAATAACATTCTTTGATTTGAGAACATTGAAGGCCTTCTTCTGTTAACAGACAACCTTTTGAAAAATACTTGTCATTCTTTACATGCTATGTTCTTTCCATGGATATTTATTGTTTTCTATTTTTTTCTATTTCTCTAGTCTCTCTAGTCATGGTAATTTTCTAAGACATTCAGAACTGTATTTCATAATGAATGAAAAATATGTTTTATCTGTACTTCAAAGGTATCCTGTGTTTTCTGAGCACTCAAAAGTGACAGGCAGATTTTCCTCAATTACTCCTGAAAGCTTGGTGCTTAAACTTTTCTTGGGTGCTGGCCTGCCCATATTTTTCTTTAGGAGGACCACATTGCATTTTGATTGTGACTTGTCTGCAAGATTTTAGCTGTCTGGGCAAGCGAAGGCCATGGGAGTGAGATTTCATGTTATACTTTTGATTTTAGTTCAAGCATACAGTATCCAGTGCCTGTCATACAAAGTAGGGTTGCCTTCATCATGGCTAGGCTTCGCGAACAAAGATTTGGGAAGGGCTCTATCCACATTTGCTACAAGCACGCTAGTGGCTAAAAAGGTCAACACGAGGTAGACAAAACTGGTTGCAAAAGGCACAGCAGAAAGACTCCTTAGGTGATATTGGCTAGATAAGATTCTTTCTGTGTTGTCTTTTGTCCTCTAGAGTGATCCTGCATGCATTCTCAAAGGAAGCAGCAGCATTATAGATAGTGTGTCTCCAGATCCCCCGATTGGAGACCAGAGTAGACCTCATATATTTTTAAAGTAAAATCCTTTTGATGAGGTTGTAGCTTGAACTTGGGGTCTTTACAGGTGAGAGGCAATGGATAGGAGCTGCAATATGGGAAATCCCAACTAGATTTTGCTGTGAGGAACATCAAACACTGGAGGAAGGGCTACCTCCATCCCTGCCGTTATTAAAAACTCATCTGTACTAGTTCATGTCCAACTTTATCTAAATACGGAGTGGGATCTAACATCAAAGTTGGTCCAACTTTGAGCAAGATGAAAGAAGATATTGAAAGTTCTTAACCAAATTACCTCGGGTAGTCCCTTCCAACATTCATTATTCTTTTCCACAGGCCTGCTGTTATTATTGGTAACTAGCAAGCCACCAGTCTTCCACTTTGACTCTCTTCACAATCTAGGAGAACAAGCCTAGCTGTGACATTTCTGCTGGTGGTTGCAGACAATTATGCGTCAAATCCAGTTGTGTCTTAAATAACTGTGATTCTAATAGGGCTGTTGTAGCATCACTTTTTCTGAAAGCAGTGACAGTAGCACCTTTGTTGCTTCAGTCTCATATATGCTGCCCTTTGCAAGTCTTAATGCTGTGACATCATAGTATTCTGGAACAAGTGAAACTACATTGATATTCACATTGGTTTTTTCTGTGTAAAAGCCACCATGAGGAAGCTCCAAGTTTCTCTTCATTTTTCACATCAACTGGTTGAATTCTGGTCATCTCTGGTGAGGTTTTTTTCACATTTCTAAAGTTCTTAATTCCAGGGCTGAAATGAAATATGAGTACTTGCTTGCTAAAAGAGATTTAGTGGAGAAGAAAGGAAAAGGTTCTGAATAGGAATTAAAAAAGCACTCAGCAATTACTTGCAGTAGAACGGATCAGATGCATCAGTGATTTCAAGCTACAGTATTCCCCTTGGCAAACACTACTGTAGAGTATCAATGGTGATATCATTTACCGATGTGTAGAATACTTTTGTTTTGCTCACTGAATGTATATATCACCACATATATAAATAAAGACTATAAAACTGTTCTTAAAACTTTGGTTTGGGGATTACAAGGAAAGGTCCGCTATGTAATAACAAAATAGATCAGTCTCCCTGGGTACCATTTGCATGAATGAACCATCTGCTACTCTTTATGATTCATCATGGACAGCATCATGCTCTTTTGTGCAGTAATAATGGGATATTCGTGTGTCTTTGTAATAGAAGCATGTGTGACACATTTCTGGTCATTACTCCTCCCTCCTCAGCAAATCCCTTGGCCATGTTTGTAATTACAAATGTGACAAGTGATGGAAAGAACTAAGAGGTCTCCTTGGCAATATGGTGATTAATCCGAGTTGTGCAATGGGGTGTGATTCACAAATAGAGAAGGTCAGTGTAGAGTTGTGAATACTTCATTTTTTGTAATCACAGCATTCAGCCATGTTCAGCAGATTGCTGCTACTTGTCCTGAGCATCTCATTTTCTTAAGATAAATATAAATATAATCTTACTGATTCTTACCACATCTCATCTCATATCAATGCAGTTTACACTACTGTAAATTACTGCTGAAAGAGGATTTTTCTTAATAATTTTTAATAATGCCTATTTGCAGTTATGATATGCTGTCTTAAAACACTGTTTCCCTTTCTAAGCAGATGAAACTCAAGTCCTAAATTCCCATTTAAACAGTGGGAAAATTAATTTTGATTTTCATGCAGTTCCTTTGGATGCTATACTACAAAGAAGGGAATCAGTACTAGTCTCGCAGTAGTTACACAGGGAGATTATTAGTTGTGTCAGGGCATACTGTGATGAAGCTTAAGCTTTGCAGCCCTCGTTTGCTTTGGGTTTATTTAGTTGTGGTTAGTGATGCTTTAACTAAGCAAGGGAGGCTGTGGTAGATAAAAAAGGTCCAAATCTTCCTGTTTTTTCTGCATGTTAACTTGTATGAGCAGAGGCTGTGCCTACTTTAGCTCTTTTTTGGTTTACGAAAAGTTTGGTTGGGAAAAATATAGCCCCACACAAGATTTCCATTTTTTATTCTACTGACACTACTTTTTCTTGAGGCTCTCCTTCATCGAATTTCAACAATTGCAACACCTTCATCGAATCTTGTGATACACTAGTCTTTGGTCTTTTAAGTAAAAGCCAAGTAGGTTACAATTCTTTCCTTTCCCCAGTGCGTGAATCTTCACTGCATGGTTTTTGTTTTGAAGCAGCTCACAGGCCAAGTAGAAACTGGTAAAGATCTCTGATCAGCTTGTCACTCAGATGCAGGTGACTTCAAGAGAAGATGTCATAGGAATGACATTTAAACTACTGTTTTGCTTAAATTTTTTCCCACCTCCAGTCCTTCACTGTAGTTAGGCCCTCTTTTTGAAAATACTGATAATTGAATTCATAAACCAAGAAAATTAAATTGTGAATTCTTCCCCCAATACCAGGTGTTCTACTGTTTTTTTTTCCTATTGATACACATAAGCAGGCAGGACTTCCTGCTGTAATAAATATCCTTATTGTTGGCAGAAAGTAATAATGTTGTAGTTTGCTACTACCTCAACATACTAGTCATTAATGAAGAAGTCAGTGCTTGCGGAACATCTGGTACTCTGAATAGTAGTACTTGCTAGCAGCTTTTCTCTCTCTTGCTACTGTGCAAAGTAACAAAGTAATTAAAATATTTCTCAGCACTGTGAAGCAATAAACTTGGCAGGAAACAGAATAGGATAGAAACTATAAAGTTTCTCCATGCTGTTTTGTCTATGTATAATCTCCTCCTCCACCCCCTTCCCTCGTTATGTACATTTTTGACATATCTATGAATGTGAAGAAGGTTGGGAGACTCCTGGTGCTCTCGAGAGATTTGCACCCACTTATCAGACACAGGGCAGTTTATGGTTTGGCCAGTTCTTGGGGGTGAAGCCAGTGCAGGGGGGTAAATGGCCGCTAGATGAGGCTGTGTCCCAGTGCTAGCTGGGATTCTGTGCGAGCGCTGCTGTCTGGTATACCTATCGTCAAGGGGTGCGAGCACAGGGAGTGTCCAAGGAGAAGACATAGGGCCAGTGTGAGCAGAGAGAATAGTTGAAGTTGTGCTGTGGGTGTGAGGGCGGTTGAGCATTTAAAAGGTGTTTGGACATATCACAGAAATTATTTGGGCTCCCTGAAGTGTTCTTGAGGAGGGGTTGAGGGCTTAGCAGAGATCAGTGTTTAAGCCATATTCTCTGTAAGGACTGAGCAAGGTCGAGTGATTCCTCATCTGTCTTCAGACAATTTTGAACATCCCCATCACCCCATATGTAAATTAGTTAGTAACTCCACTTTGATCTGTCTAAATTTCTTTCTTATAGCAGGCAGTGGTGTTTTGGTGTGTGGCAATAAAAACAACTGAAGAGAGAACAGTAAAACTTGAAAGTAGCATTTTGCTAATGATCTCCCAGAGTGTTAAAAGGATTTGTTTGATTAGACTGTGACTGCTCCCTTGTGAACAGCTTCAGCCTATTGAGTTTATTTGATCTGTAGATGTTATTCTTATATCTCTAGTTTGGAAGGAAGATTTTGATGGGGGCAGATATTAAATGGGATACTTCTTATCTTTGCGTTTTCTTGGTTTTTCCTATATGCCAGGGTTTTTTCTATGCTCTGCAGAGAACACTGGAGTCAAAGAAACACAAGGACAGAGTAAGGGAACTTTAAAATTTGATTTGTCAAAGATTAAGAGCAAAGGGGAAAATGGCTATCACTTTCTTTCTAAATTTAACTTTTTTAAAAACTTCTTTTACCTGCTGGGCTCTTGAATTCCAAATATCCACAGCATCCCTCCTCATCAGGAAAGCATTGTTATCCCTTTTGCATAGGTAATGACTATATGTCAGAGTAGACTCTCCAGTCCGTGCTACCCAGGCTTGAATTTTTGCTCTGCTGAGAACTACAAAGCCCTTTCACTTGTGTCACTTCATTTGAAATGCTCTCAGAAAGAACAGTAACACTTTCAGAAGGTCAATTATGTGGTTCAAGGCAGAGTATAATTGGACCCAGAAAGCCTGTCTGACCAATTTTATGGCAATTTAAAGGAGTGAGGAAGAGAAGAGGCTGGGCAGTGAATATTCTTATTTTGGCAATAAGCATGCAGTGTGGTATGGAGACTTGCTATGCTGGTGTGATAAATGCGATGAAATCATAATTCCTTCTTCCACTGGCACTGCTTCTAGACTGTGTGTTCAGCTGAATTGGGAAGAAAACCCAGGGCCCTGAACACCCTGTCTTTATATCCTAATGCTCCACCCTGGATGGGAAGCAGGCCTGTAAGGCCTGTGAAGGGTGGATAGACTGTGTTCGTCTTGGAAAACTCAGCAGTTGGCACACCTAACATTCACTCCCAGTACTGCCTCAAACTTGTCCAGCTGGTTACTCACTACCTTTCCTAACAGTGAAGGCCCCTGTGCAGAGTGGGGCATGTCTGGTGGGAAGGGAACACACAGAATGATGTATGTCTTGCTGGGAAGGGAACATCAGCCCTGGGTTCAAGGAAAGGGGGAGTGTGAACACTGTACAAACTTGTTTAGAGTGAACACATTGCAAGAATATTCTGTATCTTCTGGGGTTTTTGTAATGTCAATTAGTTGTTGATTTATGTTAGTGATGAATCATTTGTAATGATATCCTATGTTTATTTCCAGTCTACCCTGATATCTTTTTGTACCTTGTTTTACTATATATGCTGCAGAAATAACAGACTCTTTTTTTTTTTAATTAGTAGTGAAGAGAGCAATCTCTCTTCAGTAAGACTGTCTTTTTTGTGTCATTCAGGGCTTTCAGGAAACACATCAGAGTACCCAATTTGTAATGTCATAGGTGAGTTCACAGTTTGAAAAACCTGGGCATAAATTAAATTAGTGCAGAGAATATCAGAATGTAGGCTTCTGGAAAACACCAGAATGAATTATTCATCACACTAAGAAAAGCACAAGGATACTTTTTTTCAATGTTTGTTGTCCTATATCACCATAATTTAAAATTCATTTTTTGTTTTATAGTACATATTTCTACAGAATTTCTACAAACTGGCTTGACTTTTATAGCATTTATTTTGTTAGCAAACCTTGGAGTCCTTATTCTCCACTGCCTTGCATATAGGGCAATGATTTCTATCACTACAGAGAAAAGGCATTTTACACTGGTATCAGCTTTGCCACAGACGTCATTCAGTGTAATGAACTGACAACCAGCAGGCTACTTTCCTGTGTCTTGCTTTCTACATTGCTTCTGCCTGTTTATTGCAAACTTTTGCAAGAATTGCCTCTGACTTTGAACTGCTGCAAAGCTGATCGCATACAGATTTCACTAGTGAGAAGAGACCATTAGCAAATTTAAGGAACAGATTCAGATAAAGTAGTTGTCCTTGGTGGATAATACAAATCCAGTGAAGCTGGCATGTTGATCTTTAGGTAAAGTCTTGATTTGATCTGTGCTTAAAATTTTTTGTTAGTTTGATGTCAGCTAGAAATATGTTAAAAACCAAAACAACTAACTTGCTACATCAAAACTTGCTACATCTGTTCTATGCATAGAAAGTGTCTTAAGGTAACTTAAATATCTGTCGAGCATTTCAGAACTAAATCATCTGTGTTCCCACTTGCTACAAATTGTAACCTGCTGCTTTTCTCATTATATGATATCCCTGACTTGCAAATTAAATATTAGCCAGCAATGACACAGGAAATAAAAAAAAAAAATCCATGGAAACAGATTGGTGAGATCGCATAATAATCATGCAAAGAGATGCCCATTCTGATGAATTGAAAAAGTCTCAATGAATTTTGTCATTAAATTCTTTTGCACTGAAGATTTTTTCCTCCAAACTGGAACTGCTGGAAAATCCTACAAGCTGGGCTCCCTGAACTAATTATTTGATATCTAACTAAAACTGCAACCAAGTCTTCCCAGAAAAATAGTGGGATGGAAAAGCATTAGTGGGTACAGGTCTGCAGGCACTAAAACCAGTGACAGATTCAGAAGTAACCCCCAGCTGCTTCATTCCAGGTAATTATCACAGATATGCATTTTGTTGTCCATAATATACACATATGTGCTTGCTCTTCTGTGCACTGAGGACTAAATAATATTTCTATAATAGTAACTGTGTTATGGGATTAAGATGACTGCAGAGGACAGAAGGAAGGACACTGGAAAAGTCTGCTAGATGACTGTAAATAATATAAAATATACCAAATCACTGACCCCTGCTTATGCTTTGCTACTGCACATCAGTGGTTATTATACCTGCTTACTGGTTCACCAAATCAAACATCTTTGGTGGGAGTTGAGATCTTGACAGATGGCTCTCTTGAAAGCTACTTCCTCATAATGTTGCTGCTATGCTACATATGGGATAACTGCCTTTTTCAAACATACATTGGCTGAAAAAGGGCAGGCTTTACCAACACATGTATTTGGCAGGACAGTGAATTCCTCCTAGGTTTATGTCCTTATTTCTTGATAAAGTTGTCTCATGAATAGTTTCAACAAGCTCATCTTTCGGAACTCTATACACCAGCAAAAGATCAACAGTTTCCCCATCAGCAAAATAAGCAGTGAGGAAGTTTATGCATTGGTCTGTGCTTAAATGGTGGCCATGCAGGTCTATGCAGGCCAGTTGTAAAGCTTTAGCAGTGGAGAGCAGTAGATATTGTCTACCTTGACTTTAGCAAGTCTTTCAAAACTATCCCTCCCAACATCCTCACAGGGAGACTCAGGAAGTGTGGACTGGATGAGTGGACAGTGAGGTGCATTGAGAACTCTCTGAACAGCACATCCCAGAGGGTCTGGTTGGAGGCCTGTCACTAGTGGTGTCTCCCAAGGTTCAGTACTGGGCCCAGTATTGACTTGGATGAAGACTGCCTGCTCAGCAAGTTCATTGATGACACAAAACTAGAGCCGACAGAATGTTCTTCCTTCAGAAGGACCTTGATGGGTTGGAGAGATGGGCAGAGAAGAACTATCTGAAGTTCAGCAAAAGGCAAAATGCAGGCTCCTGGTCCTGCACCTGTATAGGCTAGGGACTGACCTTCTGGAAGCAGCTCTGCAGAGAAGGACCTGGGGGTCCTCGTGGACAATAAGCAAGGTATAGAGTGCATTAGGAAGAGCACTGCCAGCAGGTCGAGGGAGATAATCCTGCCCCTCTACTCAGCCCTGGTGAGGCTGCATGTGGAGTGTTGTGTCTACTTCTGGACTCCTCCGTACAAAAGCGACATGGAGCTCCTGGAGTGAGTCCAGCAGAGGGCTAAAAAGATTATTAAGGGACTGGAGCATTTCTCTAATTAGGATAGTCTGAGGGAGTTGGGCCTGTTCAGCACCAAGAAGGGAAAACTGCAGGGATGGGGGAGGAATTTTTCTCCTCCTCTCCTTGCAAATGGAGGACACTTCACTTCTTGCCTTAATGGGGGAGAGGTGTGTGCTGGAAAAGCTCTGAGGTCATTTTGCTCTTGACCTGGTCATCTGGCTGTTCTCTGGCCTCGGCTTGCCTACCATCTGCTCTGTCGCCAGCCGGACCTGCTCAGATTTCATCAGAGAGGTTTGGCCCATCCTGCAGAGGAACCTTTTGGGGAGGGAGTCGTTTCTCTTTTTCCCCTGTCCTGATCCTGTGTTTTGGCAGCAGTTTGTGCTTTGCGAGGAAAGGGGGAGTCCTGACCACAGCCAGCCGCAGACATCGTGTTTTGTGGGAAAAAAACAGCCCTCCTTTCCCTTTTTTTTTTCCCCTTCCCCTCCTCAGTGAGGGGGAAAATCTCCACCGTCAGCTTTTCCTGCACACCGGGGCCTCACACAGCAACTGCCAGAGCCCAACAGCACCCCCTGCTGGCCACCACAGAGCACTGCAGGCTCTGCTCCTCCAGTGATCCAACAGCGCCCCCTGCCAACCATGATTAGAATCGCACTAGAGGACAGAGAAGTATCAAACTGTTTCCTTTTTGAAGGGGACTTTTGGGTACAGGATCATTGTTTAGTTGTTTTTGTGTTCTTTTTCTGGTTTTGCCAATATACATATATCCTTTAATAAAGGGTTATTATTTCTTCTTTTTTTCCGTACTTCCTCGATTGGAGCCTCTTAATTTTGGATTTACAATTGCTGAGAGAGAGGAGTTTGGTCTACCACATAACTCATGCTCCTTAGCAAAACACTTCAGTCTCCTTAAACTGAGACATGACCCAAGCACTGAAACAGATGGCCCAGAAAGGTTGTGGAGTGTCCTTCACCGGAGATATTCAAGAACTGTCTGGAAGAAATTCTGTGGAATGTGCTCTAGGATGTCCCTGCTTGAGCAGGGAGTTTGGACCAGATGACTCACTGTGGTCTCCTCTGTGATTCATACTGTGATTCTTACCCATACTGCGATTCTGTGAAAATCAAGCAAGTAAAACTTGAATGAAACCTTCATTTGTGCACCCCCTTTTTAGCAGGACAGGGGGAGGAAATAATATTTAAAAATGTAATAACTTGTGATAAAGACAATCTAATGGAAAATAAACAAATGCTGTGTGCAGATGTAAAGTGCAAAAAAAAATATTATGATTCTATTCTCTACTTCCCACCAGCAGGTGATGTCAAGACACATTGTGGGAAGTAGGACCTCAGTTATGCATAGTGGTTGCTCTGAAAGACCAAACCCTTGCAAATGCCCCACCATCCTCCTTTCTCTTACCTGCTAAGATACATATGGTATCCCTTTGATCAGTTTAGGTCAGCTGTCCTGACTGTGTCCACCTCGAAAACTCTTGCCCATCCTGTGAGAGACTGAAATGGTTAATAGCATAAACATTATTAAAATCACTGAAAGACTTTTGTCTACTGTAGCAAACTGTGCAAAGAAGCAACTGCTCACTGAAGCCCACCCCTCCTCTAATACACCTACTAATTTGGACTGTGACATAAACATAAAGAAGAAATTTTTAGATGATGGTGAGACACTGAAACAGGTTTTCCCAGAGAAGTTGTGCATGTCCCGCTCTTGGAAGTGTTCAAGGCCAGGTTGGATAAAACTTTGAGCAACTTGATCATAGCGAGAGATGCCCATCAGAGGGGTATTGGAACTAGATCATCTCTGAAGGTCCCTTCCAACAGAAATTGTTACGTTATTTTCAGAAATTAGCAACTTCTGAAATTTGCATAGCTATTTTCCTTTTTGGGAGAAAAAAAGAGATGAGTAGTAGGTTTTGACATTTGTAAAAAAATAGTAGCTAATACTTACTTATTTACTTATTGACTACTATGACTTCAGGGTCATTCCCTACAGCCCTGCACACCCTGTATGCCAGACAAGCTCTGGACTTCACAGGCTGCCAAAATAGTCCAGGCCACCTTCCCTGTTGTAAGTAGCTACAGATCTTTTTTATTCCACAGCAAAATCCAGCACAAACGTTCAGTAGATGTAGGCAGCTTCTGCACAGTCTTAAAATAAAAGCAGAATTTAGGATGGGAAAAAGACTAGTTGAAGCAGTTTTATTTGCCCGTAGTACTTTTTTCAAGAGCCAGCTTTCAAGAAGAGGGAAATCATTCAAGTTTTGTCTTTTTTTTTTTTTTTTTAATCACTCCTTTTTTTGTTCTCCTTTAGAAACTACTTTAACATAGATCCATCCTTGGAAGACTGGTGGGAGGTAGTGTGGGTCAATTTATTGTTCAGGCTTTTAAGTGGAACTGAAAAAAATAAGAAAATCGAGGTTGCAAGGAGAACTGAGTTATATATTATTTCTTTTCCTTTTTTCATATTACCAATTCACCAGCAGGGTGAAAAACACATGCTGAACAAAAAAATAGAGTAACTTAATTTTTGATGATTTCAGATAATACTTTCTTTGTGTGTGAAGGTAAAATAAAATGCCAGTGACTCTTACTCTTCTGTGTTTAAAAAATAATTTTTAATATTTTATTCAGCATTCTTTTATTTGCTTGTTGTTTCTCAAGGCTCTGATGCCTTAACGATAAGTGCATTGTGCAAGTGCTTGTGAATCCTGTTATTATACCACACACTTGTGAGACTAGAAGGCCAGCTCATGTTGCAGTGAGATGTGTTCTCCATGTGTTCAGGTGATTCTAGAGATAGGGCTTGAAGAATGGTAGGGAAGTGGAGCTGTGAATTGTTTGAATGTGAGGATGCAAATTAATAGTGACAGTGAACAGTGAATGTTTAGAAAACAGGAGGCCCTTTAGGGTTGCATGAGTTAAAGTAATATTGAGTATTTACTTAAATTAAATTGTGTATTTACTTAAATTATTATTAAAGTAATATTGCGTATTTATTATACATAAGACAACTTATATAACAGGTTTTGTCAAGCTCAGTATTCATTATCTTAGAGCAGCTCACGGAGAATGAAAGAAATGCTGCTATGGACACCTTGGCTTACAAACTTTAGTGTCTAAACTTAAAGCTTAGAACTACTCGTATGAACACATTCAAATGCATATTCATTGTCTGGAGACTTTGGAAAATTAGTTTAAGTTTTCCAGGGAGTAGAGAAGCTGAGGCACTGATTAAAAAACCAAAAACCTCTAAATAACAAAAAAAAAATCAAACCCAAAACCCATCACCAAACAAACAAATCCTCCTCCAACTGCTAGATATTTGAGGTAGGTGTTCAATGATAGGCAGAATAGGTGCGTGTTCAAGTCCTGGAAAAGTTAATGGGAACTCATTTTACCTCTATAATTACTTCTTGCAAACCTATTGTCCATCAAAATGAGTTGCATCTGGATGAGTAGGTCACAAAAGTCTGTGGAGAAGTTCTGGAAGTCATATTTCTTCCCTTCTGTGCCACACACAGTCCCCCCCCCCAACCTTTTTTTGCGGTGCTGTATATCATTACAGCCTACAGCTGAAGTATGAATACAGCTTCTTTGCCAGCTTTAAAATACTGTGCACTTCTGGTGGAAGAAACAGCAAAGCAGACAACAAGTGAATTTGAAGCTTTGAAACTGTATAATTGAGTATTTAATGATCACGTTGTCTAGAACAGAATTTGGTTGGCTGACTTTAGAACGCCTTCAGCAGAAGGTAGCTTTGGGACTGAAGAAGAAATTAAGGAAAGGCTATAAATATCTGCTCACAAACTGAACTGTGATTTCAATGTAGCACACCGCTACTTCCAGTGGTGCCTGTAGGAGCAGGAATCCAGGACAGATGTTTATAACTTCTTGAGATAGACTCCTGTGGTCACATCTCATAGACTGATGGAAGAAGTGACCATCCTTCTAAAGTCTAACCAGTGGTTCCTGCTGTTGGTTTGCCTATTTTATATGCTGGTCCTACTGATAAAATAGATGAGAGACATGACAGAGATGGTAAAAACCCATGAGACTCAGAATACTTTGTGGTCAGAAACTTCAGCTCTTCAAGTAATTTCTAATGGACATCTTTAACCATGTGTAGACACCCTACAGCAGGAGTGTACACAGTTTATGACCATGTGAAAATTATCTTCTGTACTGGATAAGCTGCAGAGTGTATTACTGGTAGTAACATGCTGCTCAGCTAACCATTAGTGTGCTCACCAGTTCATTGCAGATATGAGGTGAGTCTTTGCTGGTCAGGCAGGTGTTAGTAAGGCAGGGAATGTAGCCCATCACTGTCTCTTGGAGTGGGCCAATTCTTGATGTTGCTAGGTGTCTATCTCCTGACCCTCTGCTTTTCTCTGAGGGTTTCATACTTTCTCTTATTATTTTTGAGTCCTTTAGTGACTGTGTTTGATTCCACAATTTCTTGCTTTGATTTTTTTCCCCACTTACTTATTTTGCTGACTTTAGTTTTTCCTTCAGAATTTTCTTTTGACTAAAGTCAAGTCAAGGTCACTTGGACTTGCCAAGATCCTTCACAAGGACTTGGCAAGGCCAAGCCAAGCTTCAGGCCATGTTCAGATGAATGTTAAAAGACTGGACTATGAGCTACAAGTCTCCTCTTTGGTGGTTTGACCTGTTTTGATCACTAATGCCATTGACCCTATAAGGGTTATCTCTGCCTAATGGGCTGTAGCAGGGTTTGGAGTCTTAATGGCAGCGCTCAAATCAAAACCCAGGACCATCATGTATGCAAATACCAGCCTAGTTTATATTCCAACTAGCTGCCATTCATCTGGTGTCAACCCACCACTTTTGAGTTTAAGTGGTCATTGCTACATAAAAAAAAATATCCAGGTGTAGCAGTAAAAAAGCACCGAGTCATTACGATGATGGACAATTTTTCATCCCACCCTTCTTGTGTTTGTTAGCTCTTTTATATCTGATTAACCCTCTGTATTTGCTGTGAGTTTTTGGAGTGTCTAGCTGTGTACAACCACTGTTTAATTCCTAAAATTATTTCTTTTGTGGGAACACTGCTTAAATAAGCACATCCACAACTTCTTGGGTGGAATTAGTAAGACAGCTTTATTACAGTGTGAGGGTACAACTGAACAGATCAAGGGTAGGCAAGAAAAAAAAAAAACAACACAAAATGGCTCCTGCCTTATATAATGTGGGGTAGGAAGGTGCCAGAACAAAAGGTGGAGTTAAGGTGGAGCATGCAAATTATAACCATAAAAGGAGAAACATAACTGTATATGGATACCTGGTGCAATGCACTAAATAATAACCAACAGGAAAGCAGGGTTTACATTTATGGGAATAATACTTAAAGAAATGAATAAAGCATAGAATTTACAATTCTGGTTTTAATTTGAGTATGTGCAATGATTAGTGCACGTAGCTAACTTTACCAATGCTTGAGTGAGTGTCGTCTTCTATTACTAGTCACCATTTTGCCAGAAGTCTGACATTCCTAATGTGGCAAGATCTATGCCCTTTACATTATAATTGTGGTATCAGGATGAAATTCAAGTCTCTCTTAAAATTATAATTCTATCAGGGCTGTGTCTGTGTGTTTCTTAAGTGTAATTAATGACTGATACCGTGGGCAGGTCAGGAACTTCTCGGCTGGTCTCTGCAGAGATGAGATGGGCTGATTTGTGACAGTGAACTGACTTGAGACAAGGTGATTTAACTTCAAACTTCAAACCCAGAGCTCTTGCAAGACATTTGAAGGCTGTGTGTTTTCTTCCTGAACACTGTCATCTGCCTCAAAGTGATATTCTGCAGGCTTGGGGAGCTGAGTAGCTCTGCCATATCATTGCAGTGAGTGGTCCTGACTGGCCTGGATCAGCATTGCCTCATGTTCATCTGCCAGCTCCTGCTGTCTAGTCAATTCAGCCAGCTGTTGCATGAGGATACTGGTGGGCACCCCAAGCAGTTGATGATCTTTTGATCATCAACATATTTCAAACCACATTTTGCCCATATGTTCAACTGCTAGTGAAGTTCACGTCTCAGAGCAGCTCATATAGCCTGTCCACTACACTACCTTTTCAAAGGTAGTGTACACTACCTCTGGCTCTTGCCTTGTACTGGAGGTGATGACCTTTTACTGTTGCTGTGATAATTTCATATGGGTGGCCCACCTGTGTATCTGCACCTGCAGGTTCAACAAGACCAATTTTGGCCACAACAACCCCATGCAGTGCAACAGGCTGGAGGCAGAGTGGCTGGAAAGGGGCCAGGCAGAAAGGGACCCAGGGGTACTGACTGACAGCAGGCTGAACAATAGTGTGCCCAGGTGGTCAAAAAGGCCAGTGGCATCCTGGCCTGTATCAGGAATAATGTGGCCAGCAGGACTAGGGAAATGATTCTTCTCCCTGTACTCAGCACTGGTTAGCTGCACCTTGAGTATTGTATCCAGTTCTGGGCTCCGCAATTTAGGAAGGATATTGAGGTGCTGGAGCATGTCCAGAGAAGGGCAATGAGGCTGGTGAAGGGTCTGAAACACAGGTCCTGTGAGGGAGCTGGAGTTGTTTAGCCTGGAGAGGAGGAGGCTCAGGGGAGACCTTTGGCTCCTCATTGAAGCAGCAATCATTCAACATTCTCCGTTTTGGAGACATCCGAGCCTAATAAGTTGCCTTGGCAATCAGGGACCATTGACAAATTGATGGGCAATCAGGAGACAGGAGTGGAAGGTACTGGTTGACAGGGTCTTAGTGATGAGAAATGCTCATACTGCAACCAATCTGTGGCAAACAATGGCTGCCTGCTCCATGTTGCATAATAACACCCCTGAAATTCAAAGTCTACAACTGTTCTCCTGGTTCTGCAAGTTGGGTGAAACTAAGGCACATATATTGTGACACTTGTCAGCTAAATAACTTGGTCATCTTACTTTACCATGTACTCCTTTGCTCTGAGAAGCTGCTGGGTGGCAAGACAGGGAACTGTGACTTTTCAGCTGCACAGACCTGGTTCAAAGACACGGGGAAAAAATGCAGTAAATCCAGAACACAGGCCCTGAGAGTTAGTTCCTACTGCTTATACTATAAAGAAAGTGACTTTTCCATTAGCCACATAGCTTTGTATATACAGGTAAGTAGATACAATTGCTACATTTCATGAAGCATATTCATTGGCCTGTGTGTTGTTTTAAAGGTTATTTTTATACTATGTTACACCCCGGTCCAGAAGCTCTAAGTTTTACCGAGTGTACACTTTATTTCAGACTTTAAGAGATTTCGCCCATATAAATTCTTGCAAAGCCTTTGATTCTTTGATATCTTGAGTTCACGTTTGGAGAAAAAGCTACACACTTTTCTCGAAGAGATATTTTTTTAATTTGGTGAGAAAACAGGCATTTCGGCAAAAAGGGTTTAGAGGAGCAACATACAATTAAGGAAAATATTTTACAGAAGCATTGCACTTAATAGCAAGTTACTAGGCAAACACTAACTCACAACTTAACTGAAATACCCACAACTTCAATGAAATACAGAAAATAGGTTTATAAGTGTCATAGGTTTGAAAAGAGATGTTGGAATTTTTTCCTAATGTCCGCCCCCCCATCTGTTTCTTTTGGGATGGGTGGGACGGAGCGAAGCCTCACGCGCTGGGCAGCGCGGGACGGGGGATTGAGGGGAGGTTCCCGGGGGAAGCACGGTTGCCACGGGGACGGCTGGAGAGTCTTTTTTTCGGGGGTTTTTGGGTTTGGTCTGAGGACCGGATAGAGCAGGGAGCCCAGTTTCAGCCGCCTCCTTTTCTTTTCCTGAGAGGAAGTGGTTTTTTTTTCCCCGCGAGACACCTCGCGGAGGATGACTGAGAGAGAGAGAGACCGACTCATCTCAGAGCAAGGTATTCTGCCTTTGGGACTGCTTGTGGGGAAAGCGGACTCCATTGCCGGCTGTGAAGCCATCGTCTGCTGGCTGCTGCGGGCGCATGTGTCCGCAAGCAGCTGTCGAACTGCCGGGACAGTCCTGCCTTCCTCCCTTCTTTCCCCCCACCCCAGCTTGCCGCGGGTTTCTCCCCCCCCACCCCCACCTGGGGGATTGGGACTTCGTTTTGTTTCTTCTGAAAGTTTTTGATTGCACCATTTGTTGTTTATTCAGATTTTGTTAATAAAAAGCTGTTCTTTTCGTTTTCCATACTTCCACCTGAAGTTTCTTAATTTCTAAATTGTAATCTTGTTAAACTAAGACATTAAGTTACCCACAAGAGGAAGAAAAGAGTAAAGGAAGAGAGATTAAAAGAAGAAAGAATAAAGAGAGAAAAATATAGTTCCCACTAAGAGGTCGCATGTTGGCAAATTTCAGAAGGGTGGGCCGAGGCAAGATAGAGACCTCATGTGTGCCTCTTATCTACTGTGGCCACTCTCCCTAGGTGGGACGTCTGGTTTACTGACTACTCACTGTCCTCCTGAGGGGTGCTGCAGCTAATTAGAGGCTCCATGGGGTGTGGTGTGTGTGGGCTACCAGGTGGGCTTTATTGATTGACAGTGCCTGCCAACCCTGGCAGCCATCTTGGCTGCAAGGCTTACTATACACACACATACACATACAAAATGGTTGATTTGGCCCATCAATTAGTGAGATATAAATCTGGTCTCTGACATACTGTTGCAAAAAAAAAAAAAAGAAAAAAAAAAGAAAAAATATTCTGATGTGACAAACTACAAATCTGTCAAATCTCCTGCATCATGTTTCTTTCAAGGAGAGACTATTCTTCCTGTACCTGCAGCCCAGAACCTCAGCCTTTCTTTACTCCTTTTGCTTTACTTATGCATCAGGAAGAAGCAAGATCTGTGACCAGTTGCAGCTGTTGCTTGGAGTTGTGGACTGTGTCAGGGCCGCCTTGCTTAGCAGGGCCCAGAACATGGTGCTGGGATGCACTTGTCACCAGAAGGTGCATTCCACAGACTCTCCCTCCTCACACCACCTGATGCACCAAGGAGTCCATACAGCCCATCATGAGAATGTTGGAAAGAAACAGGAGGTATGAATTTACTGCTTGTGGCAAAGTATTCAGATCTGTTGGGCTAGAAAGCAGTTTTGTTAGGAGTCTTGACTGGGGTAAACACTGCATATTGCATTCTATTTTACTTATGACTAGCTGCAGAAAATATATTGTTCTTTGTGGGAGATTTTACTTTCTATTTTGAACAGGGTTGTACAGAGTAATTACTTATTATGACAATCATCAGAGATACCAGGATGTCTTTTAAATAAAGATATTTTCCTTGAATCACTGCAAAGTTTTGGCAAGCTACATTTAAAGTGCAGATACAGAAATAGAAGACTCAATTCCACTAACTTTCAGGATTTTACTATTGTAAAATAGTAGTACAGTTGACTGGCTCAAAACCACCAGGTGGGAAGTGGTGTGAGAACATGGAGAGCTCTGTGTAGGTGGGGTGGCACTCGCACATTTGAAATGTCAGCTGCCAGTCTACACTGTAATGGGGGTGATTGACCACATGGGACCGCATTCTGACTCTGTGTAAAGCACAGACTTTAGAGCTGAAATTAGCATAAGCTTGCCTCTGGGAAGGCCCCAGCAGACTGTAACAGATAAAAGGACAGATAAAAGGATGGTGAGAAATGTACTGCATGGCTTACTCCACTACTCTGGATTTAAAAGCTGAGAAAATCTGTCCTAAAGTCAAGATTGGAACATGTTACTAATCTAATAGAAGTTTGAAATAATAATGCATACCTAGTTCTTCATATTATAACAATTCTTAATTAGATTCGGTGTTGCTTGATTTTGTTACTAAGTATTTTAGCAAGTCCCAAAGCAGAAGGCTTTTGTGAATGCATGAAAAAAATAGAATAACCAAGTTTTCTACCTTAACACTGGTTAATTCATTAGCAGAAATCTCATCTATACGTGCATTTTTGTGTATGCTTTGATTCCTGTTGTGGTTTAACCCTAGCTGGCAACTAAACAACACGCCTTGGTATCTGCATGGTACTGTGAACAACCATGAACCTCTTCTGTTTTTTCTGCCATTGGTATGCCATAACTCAGAGAACTATTTGCATGGCTAAAAGTATTTGGTGTTTAGGTGGTGTTCAGGCAATACCTGTTCTGCTCTTGGCCCTTCTGAGTAAACTGAGAACAAGATGCCCATCAAAAGTAGGTTTATGGGGGCAGCTCTCCACTTGACATTGCTAGACTTTGGATAGGCAAGCTGCCAGGGAGGAGTCCTTGCTACGTGGCTAATGACCACTCCAAACACCTGCCTGGTCACTGGGGTGGCAATTCCGAAACAGCCAGGAGAACAGTGTTTACTATTTCCAACCTGCAAGTGAATCAGGTACTCTGATCTCTCCTGGTACTTAGCAATTCAGGGCAGGATTCAGCTCCTCTACAGCCACAGACTCAATTTTTAGGCAAACACATAAGCTAGTCAGATAGGCTTTTTCTGTATTCAAACTAAAACAGTGTAGAATGACTCTGGAGGTACCCATGCCTTTCCTTGATTATAGAGGGCGGAGGGTGTCCGCCTGATTAACTTAGGCTGAAGGCCTGCTTTTCAAATGGCGGGAATTTAAATGAAATTAATTGCTTTCTAGGCTTCCAACTTTCTGCAAAGGTAGTTTGATAACAGTTCAAGGTCTTGGAATGAAAGCTACCAGTAGAGAGTAGAGAGATTTAGCCCAGAGCAGGTTAGCAGGAAGTAGATGGCAACCGAATGGAATTACATTTTGTGCAGGGTCTCTTATACTTGAAATAGTATATGATATATCTGAACTAGTTTTGCTGCATCAGATGTTTTAGGAAGATGTGGATTTTTATAAATATATAAAAAAATCTAGCTGGCAATTCTCAATACACTCCCTTTTCAGGTAATTTTTAAAAATCAGATTAAAGGAATAAGATAAATAGAAATCTAATTATAGACTTTGACAATAATGGAATTCTACCTATGAAAAATACACTTGTTGAATCTCTGACTTTTTATTAACAATAAGATATTAACCTGCACTATAAAATTCAAGGGAAGCTTCTTCTCTTTGGTAGCTTGAGTATGTTAATGATTAAAGTATTCATTACAGGAATCTAATTTTTAATGATCCAGCAATTTGATCAGATTAATAGAATTGGTTAATTTTGAAATAGAAGTAAATCTGCTACATACAGGGTGATGGTAGGTCTGGTACGTGTCACTCATTCCCTTCGGCATGGCCTCCATCTTGCTGTTAACTATACAGAGGGACTATGCCATTAAATTTGGCACTTACTATTATATACCTGAAGCAGATAGTGTGGAACCCCCTTCTCCTCTCTTTCCTTTAAGAGTAGTATTTGCTATTTTAATTCTTCTGTGAACAGGGCAGCTTTGCACTGCCCTTCTCTCAAAAGATAGAACAATGACTGATGTACTGCACATGCTATAAAAGGGTGGTTTTGTGTGCACTCTTGTGGTGTGTGTGGGTGTGCCATGTGTATATTTCAAATCATTCTTCTGAGGCTTAATTTCCATTTAATGAAGTGTATCTGTAACAACAAGAAGACAGATAGTTCTGCAAGTAGGATATAGGCTACATTCATTTAGCATGAAAGATGCTTTAATCTGACCCAAACCCTTAGGTCTAGGAACTGTGTGGCTGTAGCAGGCAGTCCATTTTTTAATACCTGCTAAAAGTTGGAGCTGTAGCCTGTTTTACTTACTTGTGTTTGTAAGATTAAAGAAGGAGCAGCTGGCTTAGGGAGGGAGTGGTTTGGAGCACAGGTAGGGCATTAGGTTGCCCATTTTTAATTTTTTTAGATAATGTGAAGAGCATGACTTTCATGGTAACTCAAACACTTTAATTCAAATTGTGCTTTGGAGTGGATGTAAAATGTAACCACAAGTAACATCTGCAGTTTAGGTGAAAGCAAATATATACAGAATGTATATGAAAATAGGGAAAAGCAGTGGTCTCAACTCCTTTAGGAGGAAGGGTAGGTAGTTAACCTACATATGTATTTAAAGCCAAATACTGACACTGGCTGATAAGAAGCTGTTCAAGCACCACAGCTCAGGTTTGCCTCCAGGCTGGAGGGAAAGGAGCAGATCTTGATTCTAAGAGCTAGGGCAGCTTTGCTGAATCTGGTGAAGTTGCACTGATTCGTACCCTCAAAAGATCTACTTACTTACTCTGCCCGTTGTAGGGTGCTCTCAAGATTTTCACATCATAGATAAAGCATGTCTGTGAATTCTTATAGCAAAACAAAATACTTTTAAAACAAACTTTGTAGAAGAGGGAGGATAGAAGAAGAGAAAAATTCAAGGTTGAATGGGGGCACACAATAGTGGTATAATGAGTGATTTGGAAAGCAAAATATTTTTCAATATTTGACTGGTATTGTGGTTTAGCCCCAGCTGGCAACTAAGCCCCATGCAGCTGCTTGCTCACACCTCCACCAGGAGGATGGGTGAGAGAACTGGAAGAGTAAAAGTGAGAAAACTCCTGAGTTGAGACAAAGAGAATTTAATAGGTAAAGAAAAAGCTGTGCACACAAGGAAAGCAAAACAAGAAATTCATTCACCACTTCCCATGGGCAGACAAGTGTTCAGCCACTTCTAGGGCTCCATCACACATAATGATGGGAATTACTTGGGAAGACAAATGACATAATGCCAAATATTTCCTGTTTCTTTCTTCTTCAGCCCACTTTATATACCTCATATGGTATGGAATATCCCTTTTGTCAGTTGGAGTCAGCTGCCCTGGCTGTGTCTCCTTCCAGCTTCCCATGCATCCCCCACCCCTTTGCCATAATGGGCAGAATGTGAAGCAAGAAAAAGCTCTGTGTAAGCACTGCTCAGCAGTAACTAAAACATCTGTATCTTATCAACAGTGTATCTAGCACAAATCCAAACCATAGCCCCATACTAGCTACTGTGAAGAAAATTAACTCTACCCCAGTCAAAATCAGCACAACTGGCCACAGCCCAAATCATCAGGGAGAATGATACCTGCTGGGGAATCAAATGAGATGCAATGATTTGGCTGCATGCACTAACTGGTCACTGCTGTTCCACTGTGTGGTGATTTTTCAAGGGGGTTAGTGGGAACAAATGAAGGCAAAACCATGAACAAAGTAAACCATGGTGCAAATACTATGAGCATCAGAAATCTCTCTTTGACAAGATAGAAAGGAAAATCTTTCAGTAGCACTTTAATTGAAGTATAGTCCCAGGAATGATGTTGAAAGCAGAAGTCTGTCATCACTGCATGTATATGGCAAAATTGTGTAGAGTTAATTCTTTTGCAACCTGTTTTTAACACTGTTGCCTCAGGTTTTATTTTGTTGAGTAATGGTATAAATTTTATTGGTTCTGATTTTGGCTAATTTGCTTTCAACAATGGCTTGCTGTAATATGGAGAATCACATTACACTGGAGAATCATACTTAAATAGTTTGCAAAATGAGACAAATCAAATTAAAAAATAAAGACAAAATCTGATCAGCAGCACTTTTTCAACAGGAGTGAAATTCGAGCATTAAAAATGTTTTTCTGTTGAAAATCTATTATTTGTCAAAAAACTCTCACAAACAAGGGGAAAAATCTCATTTAAAATGTGGAACTACACCTGAAGGCAGGACTGCTTATGGCTTTCATGGTGCTAGGGACTACTAGTTAGTGTGTGAAAGAAATACATAGGAGTAGGTGTATTTATGGGGATCTTTCAAAGCCTTCATGTTCTCTTTTTCTGCTACAGCTTCTTTCCCATTGTTTACCTTTGCAAATGTCTAGACCAGATGTTCCTTTACCCTTTTGTTTTGCCTGATTGCAAGTTGCACTGGAAAGCTATGATATGGTAGTTTGCTAATATTGCATTTTTCCTGGACACATCACAAGAGATGGACCTTGCTGCTGTTAGCAAATTGCATCTAGCTAGAAGAGAATCACATTTACCATGTTACTGGAGAAAGCATAAGCTATTGCCAATGATCCTGATTTTCAACTTAAGTCTCCTCAGTAAACTTCCTCTTGCAGCTCTCAGATGCCTCAATCTCTCTGGGTCATTGAGTAAGAGCTTCTCCAGAGAGCAATTCAGATATTAGGAGGTCCAACTCACCTTTGAGGTGCCTGCCTGCTTCACTGGAGTGGGAGCTTCAGGTTTCCTCATTTAAGCAACTCAACAAAGTGCCTAAAATCAAATGTTATAGATTCCTCCTGTGTTTCTAAAGAAAATAATGCATTTTGGAGTTACAGAGCTGCTTGAAATAGTTAAGATAAAGTCCAGGCTCAAAATGATATTACAATTTTATATTTCTTTTCCTGTGCCTGGATGCATTTGGATTTTCACCCATGGTGTGAAGTCACTTTAAATAGCAAAAAAGGTGTGTAAATTGGGAAACCTAAAATAGCATAAACCAAGAAAATACTCCAGCAAACTGGAGACTATTCCTTTTGTCAGCATTTGGCAAGGGAGAAAATGGTAAAGCTTGAAGTAAGCAGAGAACATCAGAACAGCTGAGCATTAAAAAGTCATATTGCCTTCTGGCTGTCATGCCTAAAAATAACTTACATGTGGTGAATACTCCTGACAGTGACAATGTCTGTTAAAATTTTCATAACATGCAGATAGAGTATATCTAGGAAATGGTAAAAAGTTTCAGGGAAGAATAGCATCTCTACATAAACAACCTGAAGTACTTAACTGCATTGTTGCTTGTGAGAAATATACCAAGCACTTCAAGGGATTTCAGCTGAATTTCTTCTCTGAAGCTGGACATTTCTGTAAAGATTTATCAATTTTTGGTGCATCATGCCCAGCCCTGAAAAGTGCTGAAATCTTCCTTGGGATATTATACTGTTTTCAGGTGACACTGACACTAGTGGCGAGAGAGCCCTCTAACACTGCTTTGAAAAGTATATGCTTGTAAAATTTATTCATCTGAAGTTTGTGGAAATTCAATGGTTCAATATTTTCAGAGGCAGGAGCTGCCAGGTGCTTCTGTGGTCCACTCTAGCTGGAACCCACTGTCTCAGGCGTTCCTTACCACTGGAAATCCTGCATGCTGGGAATCCCTCTACCACCTGTGTAACTGCTCCTGACATTTAGATTCATAGCCCAAAGGCTTCAGAATCAGTATTGAGTATTAGGCTAAACAGCAACCAGTTAATGAGAAGGAGAAAGATTCAAAACAAACAATAGCAGGAGGTGTTCATGCAATGTTTAGTTTAAACTCTCTGATGAAGAATACTCAGGGTGCTGAAGGTTTAAGCTGATTGAACAGAAAACTCTGGACTGTTTATGAACATACAGAATACACCGCTGGTCCAGCCACCACTAGATATCCAAGCTGGTGGTGGTTGGATATCTAGTATCACCACAACCTGCCTTGTTATTCATAATTTTTAGCATCTTTATAATTTTTTTAGCATTTATTTTTGAGCACTGATGGAAATCTGATACAGAGCTGGATATAAAACACTGGGTTCAATGGACCTTTGGTCTGACCCAGTATGGCTGCATTTGTTTTTTCTTAATATTCAAATTCAAGTTGTCCATTGATTTAGGATACCTGAGACATTTCTGAATAGATAAAAATTCAGAAATCCTAATTCTGGTAACTTTAATGACTGGTACTACAAATGCCTGAGACCTACATTTAACACTGCTCCTGTGAAATTTGCTTGTCTTAGGAACTAAGTAAACAGAAGCACAGGTATGGAAAACCAGGAGGATAGAGCTCCAGTGCTGCTGAAGTGAGTGGCAGTTTTATCCTTGTCTTCTGGGGAGCTAGGATTTTATTTAGTGCTTTTTTTTCCCATTTCTCACACTACATGAGCCGGGGATACAGGATTGAAATGACAAGTCATGCCTTTGAGTTAGTACACAGAAGTATTTCTCCTTGCAGTTGATGTTTTGAGTTTATGCTTGGAAAGTTTTTGAGTGTAAATTGCAATTAAAAATCTTTAAGTCTTGCTGAGAGAAATTTACATAACTAGTATGCCTTGTCATACTTCAGGGCAGAAAAGTACTGCTTAGAAATAGGAAGTCTTTCCCATCTGTTACAGGTGGTTGTTTTTTCACAGCTTCCTCTAGCATGTATGTTGGAGGATGGCAGATTTGGATGACTATTTTGTTTAATTTCATATGATCTTTGGTTAAAACAGACTTCCTGAAAACATGCAAACGCTTCTACACATTAAAAAGTAAGGGGAAAATATCAAAGTAACTGCTGTTTTATGGGTTGTCATGTATACCCTGGTCTGTTTACAGCAATAATAATAAATATTTTCACCTCACAGTGGGCTTTTCATCTGAAAGATGTCCAGGTGGTTACAAATGACTAAATGAATTGCTCTACATGGCAGTGAACTGCAGCCAAAAGAGCAGCCTGATCATCTATATTGGTACTTCCTGGCAGTGGAAGGTAATAAATGTACTCATACCCTGAGTGAATCTGTAGGGATTGTTTGGGAAAGCAGAATGTAAATGGAGACCTGAAATCTAGCCAAGCAGTGAACAGCAAAACACAAAGAGTCAGATAGGATCAGGTATCAAGTTTCTGATACACTTCGGTAATTCTTTGAGCGGCTGGATTAAATTTTAACTAGAGCTGGAAAGAAACTTTCCTTCTTGGAAAACTTGCAGGGCAAAACCTTATTTTCACCCCAATGTGAGTACCTCTACAGTTTTGCAGGGAGAGAGCATCTTGCTGCAACCAACCAGTTAAGGGCCTTCTCCAAGCATGTGGCTTCTAAATTGATTTGATTATTTTACCCTGCTGAGTGTCTTTATTCTTCCTGGGGCAATTGCTCACTTTGACCTAAATGAGCTTATCAAACTACTATAATTATTTGAATTAGTATTAGTTGGGCCTTGGACAAGGTAACTCTGGTGTGCACAGCCACTGAACAGCCAGATAATTTTCTCTCTGGGAATCTGTACAAAGTGGCCAAAACACTAGTGAAGGAGATAAGAAATGAACAGCTTGGCAATAGCTTGGTGATCTGGGTATTCTCCTGAGAAGTGAAATGGTAATATAATTCTCTGCTTCCTATGTGCATATACTGTCCAAGCCAGGGAGGAAGCAAGGCTATCTCCACCTGTCTTTTATTTGGAAGAACATTTCTTCTCAAACTGAGAAACTTGACTGAAACTTCATGTTTGTCATTGGTATCTTCTTTCTTTATGAATAAATGTTTTATTGCTTAAGGAAAAAATGGTATTAGCAAATAATTAAATTTTCAAAAAAACTCAAACCCTGACAGTTCCGAATTACTGGAGCTGCCAGGGTTCCATATCTTTCATTGAGATAATGTTTAACTTTGTGCTTTCTAGATATAGTATGAGTAATTCCCTATGCCTTTGCTGTCTTAGGAAGAGCATTAGTGCTTATGTGATCTATATAACCAGTGACAGAAAAAATTATTCCTTAGAAACACTTTACAGCACCTACATGATGGAGTTCAGTAAACTGCTTGAGCATCCTTCATGACACTGGCTACCTTTATAACTCCAACTCTTTAAAAAAAATTCCTGAGCTATTGCCTACACCTTTGAGGTCAAAAATTGCAGGTGCGAGAGATGGAAATGTATGTAAGTAGTTATTGTTTCAGTTTTGAAAGGTCAGGAAACCTGGTAGACCAGGTACTCCTTCCTGTTAAAAACCCTCACTGCAAACAGCTATTTTCCTAATGAACTTGTGTTATATTATTGAACATCCAAATCATTAAAAGAAGTTAACAAAAAAGCTCTATTTGACTGAAGCTCTTCACTAGGGTAGAACTAAGTGGAATTTAAATTAACTGCTAGAATTCAGTAATGATTCTCTTCCATCCTTTGGAGAAAAGGAATTTAAAATTGCAGCATTTCTGTTTAACCTAAAACTTTTTTTGAGAAACCAAGGTAGGGCTGAGGTTTATACCTTAAACATGACCAGGTCTGCTGATATTTTGTAAATCTTTTGGTGTGCATGGGACAAGCTTTTAGTAATCTGTGTCTCAGCTGTTATTTTGATGGTAGTCTTCTTGAAAGTTAGTGTTTCCACGTAGTTTTCATCCAGAGCAATGCAAAACCTGATGAATTTACATGGAATTTATTTTTATGCTTGGAAACATGAAAAAATTGGAGCACTTCGGTAACGTGTTTATAATTTTACATTAAAGGAAAAACAAAAGAATTGCACAAATTTATGTGTACTGGAATCATTAAGATGTTGACAGTGTTTTCTTGGATGCCTACTTATAAAACTTTGGCTTGCTGCTTCTGTGAAAACTTTGCCAGCCTTGACTCTAAAGTTTGTCTGTTCTTAGGATAAATACGGATGATCTGCCTGCCTTTTTCAGTGGATTGCTTGCAAGCATTCTGAGTCAATATTTCTGAACATAACTAGGTAAAGAAACTGCAGAGATGAGTTTACAAACCACGGAGGAGGAGGAACCACAAGGATGAGGAAGAGTTCAGAGGACTGTTTTGTGTGTGTGTGTGTGTATGTCCATTTTGCTCAGTTTATCATCATTACTGCTAAATTACTTACGTTGTTTTCCCATGTTCTTCCTTACTGCTAATCTCCTGTTCTGCTGCCAGTTGTGTTTCTAGACACTTGCTGTTTGTATAAGTAGTATATGATTGATGGTGTACTGTATTTTGGATTGACTCACTGTATCTCAAATACTTAAAACACACTGCTTGTATTTGAAGAATTTAAATTGGAGCACAATTTGCTGCAAGTCAGAAATCCCTGTGAGCAAGAGGAGCCACAGAAACAGGTTGCAGCATAGCAGGGAATACGAGGAGAGTCAGTGGATAGATCACAGCAAAATCTTGTGTGTGCTGCCTCCTACACACAGATTTGACAGCTGCAGCTGGCTTATTGATTTGGTAGTCTCGCACTGACTGCTGGTTTCAATAGCAAAGCCTCTAACCAGTTGTTAAACTCTGAGCAGGCATGTAGACAACATGCCAATGAGAGTGTTTGGGCGAGGAGAAAACTGGTGGGTGCATGCCTCTTCGCTTTGGCTCCCCATGAGCTATGTGAGGTTGGCTGTGCGTGCCATCACAGGCATATACTCAAGGACAGCTAAGAGTGAGCTCAAGCGCACTGCTTCCACAGGGGAGAAAAAGGCGGCTGCTGCCAGTACAAGCTAGCAAGATCATGACAGAGCCAAGTAGCAGAAAGGAAGGATTTAAAAAATGCCGGAGTGCTATGTTCAGTATTGATGGCTATAGCTTTACAATTGGTGAGCCTGATTTAATTTCTCTTCTTTTCTTCATTGCCTCTCTTCTTATTATTTCCTCTCTTTCTTTTGAGCTCCAGTGAGTACAGGTAAAAGACAGCTGTTGACAACTGTCTTTTGTCAATATATGCCTTCAAAATGTATAGATGCCCTGCAATTTTTGCTTGAATTGGTTTCACATTCTGTTTTCTGTATTTTTTCCTGCTGAAGAAAATTGCCTTTGAGATGTAGCCCCTCTAGATACTTTTGCTGGGTTTTGGCACAAGTTCACTAAGACATTTTGGAACTTTACCTCAGGAAATCTTGGGCTTCAGGATTGCAGGTTTCCAACTTGCTCACTGCATTTCCTTCCTATGAGCCCAGAACATCACCCTTGGGAGCCTTGGCTTTGTTTGAAATATTTGTTTACTTAGCCAGGGTTTCCAAATTCTGTAACTTTTTTTCATTTCTCAGTTTGCAGAAAGATATATATGTAATAGTTCTTGTTGCCTCTCAAAGACAGGAAGCAAAATTGCTGGGACAGGGAGAGATGTGAAGAGATTAGGAATTTTAGGATGGAGTGCTGTAACTGTTTGAAGAGTACAATTTATTGATTTTGTTTGCTGTCTAAGGAAAAAGTGAGGCTTCTCAAAGCAACAGGTGTTTTTCCAAGGGGCTTGTTATATAAAAGTTGAAATTTGGGGATTCTCTGAGCAGACTACTTTGTTACAATTGCATATCTCACTAGGGTACATATATATATGTACCCCTTTACATGTATATATAAATTACAATAGAACTTAGAAACAAAGCAAGCTTACATCCCATTTTAATTTTTAGATGAAATCCAAGTTAAAATATAAAATAACTTACTTGTAATAATCAAAACAAATGCCTTTAAGAAGACAAGAGATTCCACTTCCTTGCTGTTGTGAAATCAGGAAAGTTTTTCCTGCATGAGATTAGCATAACTGGGTCACAATTTCATCTAATAATGATGGATTCAAGCTTTTATTGGTGTGGGAGGAGGTACCTGTTTATTCCTCTGCTTTATGGAGAATTTGTTTTGCAATAATTACATAATGTAAACTTTAAGCTTGCAGAAAAAACTGGAGATGGAAATGTATGTTTCATTAAAATATCTTTATGTAGTTATCTTAACTATCTGTTAATGTTCATATAGCATTTTAAAGGTGAAATTGCCAGGCAAATGCTACTTTTCACATTTCTTCCTCTAATGGGAAGGTGGCAGTCCCTCCATAGGTTGTTGCAATATGCTCACTTTTGAACCCCCTATCTTAATCTCTTCCACTCTCAGCATCATTAGTAGTGTGTTTTTTCATCAGTTTGTGTCAGCCTGAAGGAGAAACTTTTTTTTTTTATGTTCCAGAACAAACCAACAAGATTGCTGGGTTTGTTACTGTGCTGTCTTTATTGCTGCTCATACTGACAAGACAAATAGACCAAATTTTAGATCAAATTACTCAGGTTTAGAATTGCAAGCTTTTTTGCTTCTTAGCGTAGGAGTTCCTTTGCTGTTTTCCTCTATTTGATGCACACAGTGTATTGATTCTGTGATCTGTGCATTACATAACATTTATTTTTATATCTGGACAAGTGTAGATAGGATTGAGTCACATAACTGTAAAAACTTCGCTACCAGCACTGTGTTGTAGGCAGATTGAATGATTCATGTATTTGTTAATCTTTATACTGAGGAAAATTATTCCATCCAAGAAATTCCACAGCAACATTACTGTGTCAGTGATGGGCTTAAACATGTTTTTTCCATCAGAGACTTCTGTGTTTTGGGTCCTGCATATTTTTATGAAATCCTTGGGAAATACTGAGCTGCTGCAACTGCTATTGTAGTGTCAGCTGGAGAGAAGGCTGATACCCTTAAGGAACAGAGTAATATCAGATTGAGAGAAAGCAGCTTCCATTGGGTGCAAAGTGAATCTTAACAGTTGTCATGCAACATCTTCAAATTTTTGTCCAACTCTGCTCCAGATAGTGCTGGTGGAAAAAACACACTGGGAGTTTCGGTGGGTCCGTGATGAAATATCTGTATTATTAGAAGGGAAGCATGGTAGAGAGCACCTGGAGAAGGATGTTGGATCATTCCATTGCTTCTTTTGGTGGACTTGGCAGTGTTTGGTTTGCAGTTGGTCTTAATGATCTTGAAGGTCTTTTCTAATCTAAATGATACTATGAAGAGAAAATATTTTGCATTGATTCACCTTTATACTAACTGCTAAGAAAGGATGATCTTCACAGTGTTTTGAAAACGGATTACTGACAATGAGACTTAATGAATATTTAAATGATAATTTAATGAAAGACCTGAGCCTAACATCAGACATGAGAGTATGAGGGCATGGAAGAAGGCTGGTGCCAGAAGAGCTCCTTGCTGATGGCTTGGAGTTACATACCCTTGTGTCTCTGGAGATGGCCAGCATCCATTCACAGAGCAGCACAACCTAGAGCAGCTTCTCTACTGCTCTAATTTTGACCTTGGTTGCTTACAGCACTTGTGTTGGGAGAGGAGATGTAGGAACTCTGCACTTCCTAAGGACTTCACAGATCCCTGCAGAAAAAAGGGATGTGCTGTACCAGAAAGGCAAATGTATGACAATACTCAAAAACTTTATTCTGTATGAAGAAACAAGGTAGATCCTTTTCCTCTAGATACCACCCTTTTGACAGAGACCGTGAGGAGGACTGAGGTGCACTGGCCCACTGAGGATTTTGGATATTCTGTTTTTACAGACTTTTTGCGCTGGTGTTGTGATATAAAGGGTCTATATCAGAGCCACAGGGTGAGCCATTTAGTGGGATGGTTCATATAAATTTATATTTATAGATTGAAATGAAGTGGTGAGGAGATCTGCTGTAATTTAAGTGTGTTTGGAGAGGAAGGATGTGGCACTGAAACACTTAATCTAACTCACAGCAATTCTTTCTAAATCTTGCAGGTAAGTTTCTTTATGAGAACACTGTCTCCATTTTGTGTGTAAAAGCTCTCCCTCCAGTTATTACAGAAGATCTGAGTTTTGCTTTGTGGTGCTTTTAAACTGATGCAAAATTCAGATTTTCTAGAATGCCTAAAGTTCAAAAGAAATAAGGAGGCTGTATTGGGACGAAGTTGGATGTTATTTTTTGGTCTGTGTTTGGCCCTAGCCACCTCCAGCAGTTTATGTTTTCTCCTGCCAAGTCTGCTGATAAAGCAGTGAACTTGGCCTTGGAGGGAGAACTTCTGTATAAACTGTTTTAATTGGTCTGTTGTGATTGGTCAATTGCTCGTCAAGGGCAGTTGGAGGACAAAGTGATGAGGAAAGTGATGAAGGCACCCCACCGCCTCAATTGGGGAAGACCCCCCTCAATTCACTGCACCTACGTCAGGGGATTTCCAAGGTGCTCACGCATGCGCAGGAGGGGGGCACTTACATAACAGAAGGGGTGGGATTGAGAGCCCCTGACGGGGCGGTGCTGGCCACACCTCTCCGGGGCAGGTGCTCTCAATAAACTTTATAAAGGCAGACATGTTCCCTGAGGGGGGCCGGCTCTTCACGATGGACCAAGTTGCTTTTAGCGGGACGCCTGCTTGAAGTAGGAGCCTGCCACCCCCCCCGGAACATGCAGCTGCTGCAGAGAGACTTCATTATTGGTTAGGATGGGTAAGACTTGCTTACAGGTGACACCTGCGTGAGTATGGGGGGGGGGAGCCTTCTTCCTAGGGTCCTTATGCACTTTTTCCTCCGCCCTAATCTTTTCCCCTCAGGCGCCTGTTTTTTTCCTCCTTTTTTCCTTTGTTTGCCACCTTTCCCTAATAAATAGCTATTTTTTTTTTTTGCCAGCTAGCAACGGTGTTTGGTTTATTCACGTTCCAGAATCTCTCGAACCTGTGTTTTTCCCTTGGCTTAGTCCCTTCCCTGTTACAGAGGCATGAACTCTTCTGTGCCTTTTGAGATCAGTTTTAGGCAGACAACCAGGCCTGTTCCTGAGCAGGCGGGCTCTGATGGAAGCACCCTTCTCTCAAGCCAGTTCCCTCTCCCATGTTGAAAGCCAGAGGTCTGCCTCCGCCTCCTCCTTCTACTGCTGCTGGGAGGACCAAAGTTTAGGAGCTTTCAAACTGTCTTCAGGGATTTGTGTTTTTGCTGCAAATTTTCTATTTTAAGCCCTTGTGGTTTATTAATTGTTCTATTTTCCTGACACGACAGCTTATTTTTTCTAGTTCTTTAGCTTTGCATGACTAAGAAAGCAAAAGGCTCCTGGATGTATCACGATGTATGCACTTATTTGTGTACCAGTGCAAATTGACTCAAGAGGCAAAATCCTGGCCAGCAGAAAATCTGCGTCACTCCACTGCAGTTGGGAGAACTGCAATGATTTAAATGAGCAAAGGATCTATCCTGGACAGTCTTTTTCAGTTAAAGTGAACACTGCTGTAGGTTAGAGAAGGAGCTGCCCTACATACCAGTCAAGCAAATCATGCAGTTTTTCCATGGCTTGCTTTCAAGACTTCAATTATATGCTGATATTGTTTTGCTCCCCATTTCTCCCTGTCAGATGATAGAGCTTGTATCTAACAAATATGCTGAAGCTGTTACAGATTTCTAATAGTTACAGGCTTGAAATCTTTAGACTGAGAACTTAACCCTCGTGATTATATCCAATAGCCTTGTGCACGCAGAGTTGGAAGCATGGTGCAGGGAAAGTTTCAGTAATTACTGAACAGATGCAGTTACTGAAGTCTCTACTGGATTCCCAGCTTGTGAGTTGAATAGCTTGTGTGCTGGAACAACATGACAACAGTAAGCAAGATCATTGTGTGACATCACATCTTCCCTCTTGTTGTCATAGCAGCAGCAATCAATTTTCCTGCAGAAGACTGCAAACATCATCTTTCCATTAAATGGCAGTCTATGGTGTTTAGTCTCTTGCTGCTGCTGCATAATGCTGCGTCTTATTTTTGTTGATTTAGTACCCTTTCCAAGCACCACACTCCCCCTTCTCACAGTTGGGCAGAAAATGAGACCTGTCAAATTTATTGGGAAAGGGGAGGAGGTAGACAGCTTGCTCAGCCAGTACCACTTAATTCAGTTTCAACTCCAAGTGCTTCTTCTATGTAAAGTAGATTTACAGTCATTGGAGATGAAGATAAGGAACACTGGGTTCATGCTTCATATCCTTTATCTTTTAGTATTGACAGTGAATGCTTGTTAGGAGCGAAAGCTTTCCAAAATCAAATTTTACTGGTTTCTCCCCCACGTATGTGAGTAGCTGAGGTATTTGAAGTTCTCTCATAGGGCATGCTGATTTCTTTTTATGGATTCAATTTTTCACATTCGGTTTTCCTTTCCATTTCTGGGTCTTTCACTCTTGAACTGTGATAACAGATGTAGTCCCCAAAATTTGTACTAAAATTTTTGTCTTTATGCTTTATAATTTTCTCGCTTTTATTTTGTTCTTTGTGAATGCCAGTGTGATTTAGTTTGAATAGCGTCAACTGAAAACCAAGTTCTGTTGCTCTAGTCCCCACAAATAGCTAAGCACATATAGAAAATTTCCATGGAATTTTTTTTTAATTGCTAGTTCATGTAGAGCAAATTATTTAACACCTTTGGAAATAGACTTTAAGTAAAAATTATAAATATGTTAACTTTCTCTGAAACAACTCACAAAATCTTGCTCGCTTAGAATACTGATTTTGATTTTTTTTCTTTTTCCTTTTTTTTTTTAAATGAAAAGGTAGATAAAGACAAATGATTTACAAATACCAGGCAGACATCTTTAAGAAAACCTAAAAAGAGATTTTCATTCAGACCATGCTGTTCAACTTGAACATGAAACCTTACTGAAGTCACAGGACTTTTCAAACAAGTGGTCTTCAGTTAGTTGCAGGCTGAGAAGCATAGTGATAAAATACACACCATAATTAAATAAGCACAATTGCTACTTTCATCAAATATCAAGTCGTTGCAATTGCAACACTATAGAATGAGCAAAAAATGGAAATGCATGGAAAAAAAGCAGTCTGAAACTTACAGGTGCTCTAATATGTAGGTGTCAATATACAAGTGCTCCCAAGTGCAAAGTGCTGTTTTCCTCTCCGATTAGAACTGGCATTTTGCGGGATAGGATTTTTATACACTGCTATATGTGATGTGAATAGCAAAATACTAAGCCCATTTAGTTGGTACTGATTTCCTCCCACACTCCCAAAGCTGTGATTATTACCAAACATGTATAGTGTTAATAATCACTACTTCCCATGAAATGTACTCTGAAAAAGGCATTTTTAGAATGCATAGACTTAAATTGCCCTTATTTGGTGGCACTGTGTTATCGGTTACCTTGGCTGAACGCCCAGTGTCCACCAAGACTCTGCCCTCCCCCCACTTCCCCCCCCCCCAAGAGAAAAGGAGGAGAGAAGGGGGAAAGAAGAGGAAAAAAAAAACTTGCAAAACCGATACTGCCAAGAAAGGCGGTTTTATATTTACACAGAGAGGAAAAAAAAGAACTATAAGCATTATACACACAGGGTAAACTGACAATAAAGACTACTTCTCTGCGAAAGGTGTTTTCCTCCTCAGAATACCAGCCGTCTATCCCATGCAACTGTCCCGGAAGAGAAAAGGAGAAGTTGTTTCCTTCTCGTCCCTTTATATCTGAGCTGACGTAACATAGTATGGGAATAGTTTATTGGTAAAATATACATCAAATGACCTATCCTAGTTCTGCTTCCCTCCCAGGGAGGGTAACAAACCCACTACACACTGTACCACATTTTATTAGTCTTACAGGAGGGACGTGGTTTTTTCTCCCAACTGCTGGCCGTTGATTGAAAGACAATCCACCCTGAACATTATCTTAATTCAGAATTACAGATCTTGCAGGTCAAATTATGTTCTGACAACAGCCCTGGTAACTTGTAGCGGTTAGGCCCTTGTACAACAAGGAATGAATGATGCTCCTCGTGCGGTGGTGAGACAAAGAGGATTTATTCAAACTCGCGTGCTCCTTTATCCTTACACATCATGTGACTTTCTTAACCAACCAGTTTACTAACTCTGGGGCATGCTCCTTGGGCTCTGTACCTGGGCACATCCTCTGTGCCACCTTAGCCACGCCTCCTACATATCCCCTCTTCTAATTATATTAAGAAGTCACAAAAACAGTATGAACAAAATGCAAACAACAATGCAAACAACAATTTTAACAATCAGAACATTATAAAACTACCAAGCTTCGCAGTGATCCAGCACAGTGCTTGCTCAGTGTCTTAACTCTAATATAAACCTTTTTAAAACCTTCTTATATTCCTATAGGGTAGTGCAACTTGGATAATTACTTTATTAACTTGGGGTTTAACTTAACTGTGTATAAACTTATAACTTTATTAATCTGAGGGTTTTTATAACTGGGGAATTCAACTTTATTTAAGAATAGGGTAATCTTAGCAAACTATAATTTCTTAAAAGCGACCTGTGGCTGAGGTAGTG
>NW_021940535.1:69810-72418 GCF_001715985.3 Manacus vitellinus
TAAAGGTAAACTGTTGATTTCTGCCCCAATCTGTGCTTAAGGAGATGGATTAAAATATTACCACTAAAACTTGCCAGGGCATCTTGAAATCCAGCGTCCTCAGCTGTCATCCTATCCAAATTGTCCTTTCAAAGTTGGAATGTTGGTAAAGGCAGGATTTCTTCCATCCAGTTCCTCAGTCGTACTCTGCCCTAAATGACAAGCTTACAAACTCAATAGCAACTTACACAGATTTAGGTGGTGAGGTATGACAGAAAAAGCTGTTTTAGAACTAACAGTGGGCTTCTCTCAGTTTGATCCCACTGAAACAAAGCTGCAATGCTTCATACCTGCTGGAAACAAAAACTAGGCAGATTTGCCTGTCAGGATCTCTCCTGTTTTGTTTGCTTTTCGTTACCTTGGTATAATTTTCTAACATTTGGTTTGCCTCTGCAGTTAGCAATTCGTCAGACTTTAAGTTGGAGTCTTCCCCTAGCAACACAAAGAGAGGGCAACTGCTAGCCCTCTGAGGTTCCTGCAACTCGTGTAAATACAAATGTTTTTTACCTCGAGCTGTGTCACCTGTGTAGAGCTTTTTTGCTGTGTTGTCTTGTCCATGGCAAGTCCAGAGTTGTGGTTGTTGGATTCTTCCTGAAACAACCTGAAGATCTGCACCTTGGGCAGTTTTGGTTAAAACAGCAGAAACAATTAGCAGTTCATTTCTTGTGGCATTGGTTATTAATGTGTCCTCTGCATACTGGTGTATTATGGCTGTCTGATACTTCATCGAGGTATTTTGCATCCCCTGAGGAGAGGCGGCCCAGCAGTTGTTTTTGATAGTCTGTGCACTGCTTAAAACCACGATGGAAAAGAGGGTTTTCTGGGCATCCTCAGGGTGACAGAGAATGGTAAAGGAATGGTTTTTTGAATCAGTTACCACTCGTGACCAATTTGCTAGAAGCCTTATAGGTAGAGGCAGTCCGATCTGCAAGGCTTCTGCATGTTTTTTGACTGCATGTTCTGCTGTTAACATCTGTAATGTTTTCCACCTGTCACCTTTCTCTGGGGTACAGGGTACATAGTTATTTTGGGGGCTGGTTATTGGTATATTGTGGCTTGCCTTAAGTAGGTTTCTCTTTTGCACATGAAAAGTGCAAAAAAAGAGTACAGCTAGCAATGCTATTACAAGCAATACAATGCTTGCAGCATATCTTTTGTTTTGCGTATGGCACCCTTGGTACCACTGAGTCATTTCTCTGCTGCTAGGGTGTTTGTGGAATGTTGCTGTTAGGGGCTTCCAGGGGCAATCCTCCTGAGAGTGATCCATTTCTCCACAACTAAAACAACTAGCTGTGTGTCTGACTTCCTTGTGTATTCTCATCTGGGCATCTAAAGCTGCAGCTAGAGAGGCAGGTAGTTGCTTCTCAAGGCAAGTTTCTTGATAGGGTTGTACCAGCTCAGTAAAGTCACAGTTCTCCCTTGCAGGAGGGCTCTGCAAAACTCTTGCATTTTCTCTTTCTAAAGCCAAATGCTTGCACAGCATCTCTCTGGCTTCATTGTATTCAATTTGCTTGTTCAGAGTCGACTGCAGCTGGTCCAAACATTTTAAATTTGTATAACTTTGTAACTCTTTACTGTTGGATAGGTAATCAATTTGATCAGCAGTGAGAATGTTTTCCATAGCATTTAGGGCTTGCCTGGCTATCTCTCTATGGTATTTTGATTGTGAATCTAAACTATAATTTGCTTTCCCGCCTGATTGATGTGCCGTGGTGTCTGCCTGTAGGTATTTAATATGAACAGAGCAATTTTTCTGGAAATCAGCTAACCAGACTGTATATTGGGTGTCACTGAGAACTAGTTTTGTCAGTTCTTTCCAGTCATATGTGGTGAGGGGATAGGTGTAACTCAATGCCTCCAAATATTTAAAAATATTGGTTAAGGACAGACCAGAACCTCTTATCAATTGCCTCAGGTTCTCTGCGGCCTTATACAAGGCCTGACTCTGAGGGGACTGGCTTTGGCTCATATCGTCTGGGCATGCCTGAATAATATTCAGGTTTTCCATTCGAAACGCCCTGTCCAGACATTGTTCCCACATGTTAGCTGTGCCCTATTGATCCCTCCCGTTGGAACCATGTTTGGCTCTTTCTCCCCCTCCTTCTCCCCTTCCTTCTCCCCCTCCCCCCATTTCTCCCATTCTTCCCATCCCTCCCCCCTTCTGGTTTCGGCGAAACCGGTTCCCTGTGGGGGGATGGTGTGCGGTGGGTAGGGGGCGGGGCTGGCTCCTCCGCCGGAAAAGAAAGGTTGGAGTTCAGTCTGTGTGGGGGAGGAAAATGTCTGCGGCCATGGCTGCCCACGTGTTCGCTGTTCATTTGCAGCGAAAGGGGTTGAATACACTGAGTTATTCTCCCCATCACTGTAACAGGACTGCCTTGTGTTGACCCGGGGGTCGGAAGTTCGCATGGCAATGTCTTTCCCTTCCCAGCAACTCGTTTTACTTGGCTCTCGTGTCTCCCGGTATGATCTCTGAGTTTGTATTACCATGTTGTGCTGTGCTGCTCTCAGCAAAGTGTGTGGTGGGGGGTGTGGGCTGTTTTGTTCTTCCCTGTGTGCCTCGTGCAGGCAG
>NW_021940535.1:73309-75699 GCF_001715985.3 Manacus vitellinus
ACGGAGCTCTGCGCTTTCCGCTAGGCAGAAAGGCAATGCGGGGGTCGTGCGGTGGGGCTGGGATGGTACGGGCGGCAGCGAAACCGCTTCTCGCACGTGATCCAGCTAGTCGGCAGCGGCATGCCGCTTTTACCAGATGACTGACATTCGGGGGACCAACAGGCTTTTCCCTGACGATCTTAAGGTGCTCCGCGGCTCGGGTCTCCGAGCTGCAGGCACGTCTCGCCCAGGGAACAGTCTTAGGCGTGCGGGGTGCATCTCAGTCAGAACTCACCGCTTTGATGTTGCGTTGACCCTCTCCGCTCTCTCCGGTTGCCTGCTCTGACCTCTCGGCTTTTTCCTTAACTCTTTCTTCTCTTCTTTCATGCACTATCTAATATTTTTCGAGCTCGCTAAACTAACTGTCCATCTCTTAGATCCCACTAAGACCACGGGTTATTGACGTCAAAGTTTTTTGTGGTTAAAGATTCCCAAGTCAAACTAATAGACCTGATAACCGGAAACTACCACTTGTATACCTGATCCAGGTTAAATATCTGCTTAATATAAGCTAAATTTGTCCCTGTTCGGGCGCCATTTGTAGCGGTTAGGCCTTTGTACAACAAGGAATGAATGATGCTCCTCGTGCGGTGGTGAGACAAAGAGGATTTATTCAAACTCGCGTGCTCCTTTATCCTTACACATCATGTGACTTTCTTAACCAACCAGTTTACTAACTCTGGGGCATGCTCCTTGGGCTCTGTACCTGGGCACATCCTCTGTGCCACCTTAGCCACACCTCCTACAGTAACTCAAAATATTATTTGGCCTGCAGTGTGTATTATTTTCCTTAAAACTACCATATAAGCAAATCTAAGAAATCTCTGTCAAAGCTGAGTAAAAAACCACTTTTCCTTTCCAAAATCTGGAATTTTATAATAGAAATTGATAATAAAAGCTGATTTCACTCTGAGTCTGTAAGACCCCAGGTTTGAGCTATAAGCTCATTGAAGAGTTTTACTTTTAGAAATATACAAGACTCCACAATCTGCCTGCTGGACTCATTAAAAGGGCCTTCAGTTCTTTATATACCTTGAGAGAACACATGGAAGAAGACACTGCACATGTTTCGCAGGACGTCAAATAACACAATTTTACTGGCAAACTTTAGGAAATAAGGGAACTTGACAAAAGTTTAAAGGGCAACATTAAACCAAAATAAAGCATTTCACAAAGAAGTGACTTAGCACATTGTATGCTAACCCATACAACTTAGCAAAATCCAACCCATTCAGCTTTAAGTTACCCAAATGTCAAGAAAGAAGATTAGAAGAAGAAGTAGTAAAGAAAGAGAGAAAAAAGAGAATTATAACTACCATCTTAGATCCAGCGTAGATCCAGCTACCAGAAGTCCAGGAAAAGGCAGGGCCACAACAATGTGGGGACCACATGTGTTTGGTTTTATCTGCTCTGGCCCCATGTGGCCACCCCTCCCCTCCCCCACGTGGGACTTCTGGCCCACTGGCTACTCTGGGGCTGGACTGGGTCTCCGGGGAGGTGTGGGGCAGTGCTCCTGGTGTGCTAGCCATTCTGAGGCTGGGTTAGAGGCTCCAGGGGGTGTGGTGTGGGGCAGTGCTCTGGTCTGCTGGTGATTGACAGCTGCTCTGGGGCTGGCTCCAAGGGGCTGGGGTATGGAACAAGACGCTATTCTACCTTTGTGAAATTCGACTTGTCCCTTCCCCACCCCCCACACACTTGAGTTGGTCAGAGCCAATAATTAATATAACAATCCAGCGTCTCACAGAGTCATAGGGCAGGTGATCTGTATTTTATAGTCCATGGTATATATGGTGTGTAGTAAAAGAAGTGTTGAATGTGCATATAACTGCTATGGAGCACAAGGGACCATGGGTAGATTCTGATTTTGCTTCTAGGAAATAAAATAATTTTTCAGCATTAATTTACAGAATCTTATTTCCTGGCTCCTCAACTAACAAAAGCAGTGGGATTTTGCAGAGCCTCAGATGTTGGCTAATTCTACTGTTGCAAAAGTCAACGAATATCTTCATAAAGTCCAGAAGATGACTCTTGAAAATTCCTTTGCAGATAAATTTCTTTCTCATAACTGTGATAAAATTCCAGCAGAAAATACCTAATGGCTGCTGCTCACCTTGGCTTTTAGTTGGTTGTTTGCTTTCATAAATTATGCAGTGTATTTAGATAAACTGATAATGGGCTGCTTGCTTCACTTCAATAAAACTTTCAGGGTAGATCTGAGCTGAAAGTGTTTAGTGACATTTGGGTGTATGTTCTGCAAAAAAAAAAAGTGGTTAATTTTTTTCACACTGTGAATGTCTGGCTTTAAGAGTGGTGAATATTACTGTAGTTGACTTACCTCTGGCGTGAGCGGC